>NW_009696541.1:35758-110551 GCF_000703405.1 Apaloderma vittatum
AAAGGCTGTCAGCTTCTTCAGCTGCTCCGTCAGCTCGTCCTGGGACCTGACCGGGGATCTCAGGCCTGAGGAGCGGCGCTGCTCCCGCATCGATCGAGTGACGAAACTCCTGCTGATGCTACGGTATTTGCTTTCGAAAGTGCACACGATATCATCAGAGGTGAGGTCTCCAAGACTCTTGGATTTTGCCTGGTTATTCCCAACCACATCATGCGCTTTGGATTTGTTCACAGACTGTCTGAGACTTTCTATGTACAGCCTGCTCCAGGTGTGCCTTCTCGGAATGGATGAGAAGGCATCTTGAGGGCTCCTGGCGAGAGGCCGGGGGCACAGTTCGTCCGCTGGCAGCTGGCCAGACCTCAGGTTTGGATTGGATTTGCTCTTGCTCACCATTGGCATCTCGTTACTGGACGCGGTAGCAGATCGTGGGCGCATCCCCTTTCTGACGGCAAGGGGCTCGAAATTGTCGTGTCGGACGCCAAGATCTGGGAGGCTTTTGCGAGCTAGATTGGGTAGGGAGAGATCTATCACAGTGTCATTGGAGGACATGCTGGAGGAGGAAGACATGCTGTCACGGTGATTGCTGCAATCTAGCTTGCTCCAGATCCGGTCATTAATGGTGGCGTCAAAGTACACCTCTGCGGCTGGAGACAGGCTACTTGGGGCTTTTATTAAGGCTGAGGAGTCTGGCATCTTCAGTCCTTCAGTCTTTGACCTTCTTACTAACATGTAAGCGTTGGTCTGAGAAACAGAAATGGGTAGAGTCTGTGCAGCCTGGGCTTTCTGGAAAGCACCTGGAGGTGAGGTTGTCTGTGTGCTGTTAACCACGTTGTTTTGCTGCAGGAGAACCGCGGCCGCACCTTTGGATTCAATGGTGTTTTTAGTGTCTGTTAATACCTGACCTGGCTGGTCGTTTAGCTTCTGGCAGTCATCAACAGATGGGCCAGTGCTCTTACCCGCTGCCCCTACCAGCAGATGCACCGCCGACCCACCTTGATCTTCAGCTCCACTGCACGCCTGTGGCCACCCATTTTCTTCTTGGAGACAGCCTGTCATGCTCGTCCTCTCATCTTCTTGGACTCCTAAACTTGTGTCAGCTGCTCTTGTGACTACCGGTGCTCGGTCTTCTGCAGCCAGGTTTGTTCGTTGCTCTCTAGCGAGTAGAGAGTCGTGAGGCTGGTTGGACGTGCTGCTCACTTCTGGTCGACACTCGGTGGAACGATCAGACCCAGACCCTTCTTCAGTGTCGCTGCAAGGAGCAATGGGCAGAGGGAAGAGAAGGCCGGCGTGATGGTTTTCATTGGCAATAACAGGCTCTTCAGTGATAGTTTCTAGGCTGCACAAAGAAGTGGCTGACCTCTGCGTCGAGAAGTGGCAGACATCTACTTGGGAGATAGGAAGAGACAGGAGAAAGAAAGAAACAAGAAAAGGAGACACAGGGTTAATTAACCACTACAAATCGCAGTTTAGCTGGAGATTTATTCTTTATGAGCTATCATTTTGGTTTTAAGGTAGCAGTTGCATATATTAATCATGATTTAAAAAATAATGTAAGATTTCCAACTCCTGGCTAAAGGCAGAAAAGAATTTCTGCTCATTCAGTTTTAGCTGCCCAAAAGTCCTGTTGCTTTCAAACAATCTCAGCCCATGCATGTAGCACCACAGTACTTTTCTGACTATCTTATTCAAACAATTGCACCCATCCATTTTGTCCTGTCCCCTCTCACAAGCTAAATTTTCCTCCACCAGCATCCAGCACCACTGGAATCGCTCTTTTCCTTGCCCCCAGCACTCACGCGTGGCCGTGCGGCAGATCACAATCAGAGCCTGTGTAAGGACCAGAACACCAGCAACCAACCGAAACCACGGAGCACTTCTGGAGCAGGTCCCAAATGACATGATCTGTACACGTACAATGGAAGTCGGCAATGTGCCTTTGTTTTAAAACAAAAACTTTAAACAGACTAATGTGCTGGGGTTTTTTCCCTAGAAAATTTTCTTATTTCTTCTTCAAAGCACTATACAGATGCATGGCCCACCAACACCAGGCTGATGGCACGATCCTGAAAAATCACAGCAGCCACCGATTCCCAGAAGGAAACGTCACATCTGTCCAAAACGTTTATCGCCTCTACTCTAAGAGCCAAAGCAATCATGCCAAAAAGACTATTTCCCACATCTCCAAACCACAACACAAACATGCACTTGAGAACTAGCAAAACACCACTGAGCCAAGAAACAACCTTAGGAAAAAGGGAGCAGATAATTATTAGGTAGGAAACAAACAAAAACCAGGGCTACAGGCAATGAGGGGCTTGAATCAGTGACACTCAGGAGACAGTTACCTTTGACTTGCTTGTCCTTTCAGTTCTTAACTAGAGAGAGAGTGTGCATGTGGAATAATAGGACAGAACAGAGGAAAAATCCAGTTAATGTAGGGAAGGCAGGTGCAGGTAATAGGATAAATTAGTGCTGAGGGAGGGAAGGGAAACAGACAGAAACATTCACACATTTTTGTAGGATCCTAAGAATTTCTGACCAACCAGAGCACTCAGTGGAATCCATAAACGGAGGGATATTAAGCTCATTACTTTGTCACAGAATAAAAAGCAATTTTTGCTATCATTTAAGAAACACACTCCACCAGACTGGGCAATGGAAGTGAGCCTCTTCTCCAGAGCTCTCTCCTAAGGCTACAGTAAAAAAATCTCCTGCATCACCACAAAAAGCCAAAGAAATATTGGACTTTTTTTTCTTTTTCCCCCTCAAGAGAGGTCTGGAGCTGAGCAGGCTGACGAGCTCTCCTTCTCCCCACCCAGGCTGGGCCCTTGGCAGAGCCAAAGGAAGGCTTCCAAGGGGAAATACTGAAAATCGCAATGCTGTTGCCAGGAGGGGGACAACCAGAGACTAGTTTCCCATCTCATCCTTGTGGCACTTCCCACCAACGGAACGTTAATTATGAAATGCAGCCACTTCAGGCTGAGGTTCCTGGTTTCCCTGGTTTCCTGGCCCCAGGCGCTCCCACGCAGGCGGGAGGGGAGAGCCTGCTGTTTGGGCAAACACTGGGTTTGTCACCGGCCCGTCAGCATCCAGTCCAAGTGACTACTTCACCATTTTAAAGGTTTGCTGATTCCATGCTTGAGAAGTCAGATGGATTTAATCAAATTTCAAGCATATCACAATATTTATTTAGTGACTTCGGGGGCTGGCGAGGAAGCTGGCACTGACAATGGGAAATGGTTTCATATGTCACACTGCTCAGAGCTTGTGAAAAGCCTAATGCCAATAACGTAGGCACAGAAAGAGTTCTGCTGCTCTGGAATCATTTCAAGTCACGGGAACAGCAAACGTTTCCAATCCCCCTTCCATTGTCCTGGTATTCTCCTAAAAGCTCAAAGCAGCTATTGGAAAAACACGTAAAAAAAAGAATTAAAAAAGAGAAATAACAAAAAAATTTAGATTAAATTGATCAGGCAAATAGAATATTTTAAAATTCTGTATGAGGCTTTCAAAGAAGCAGTCAGACTCTATTACTAAAAAAGGGATCACATCTTAAAAAGCACCAAAGCCACTTAAGTGTTCCAGAAAACATAATCACCAATGTCCAAATTCAATCAAGAGAAAAAAGCCAGTTTCCTTATTAAAACGTGTACCTTGATTGCCTCTGCTCCTATTGCGAGCTGTAAGGGTGGAAGCGTTACATGATGCCCCTGACCACACGCCTATTTCTGGCTTGAAACAACTACGAAACGCTGGAGCTCAAGCAGCCTTTAAACGGCCACGTTTTACTTTACAGTCGGGAAGTGCTAACGTCAGCTTGGCTGATGTCAAGTAGCATCAGCTCACACCTTGCTCTGCGCATTAGGCAGCCGTGCCCTCGGGTCGCAGTCAAACCACATGGACAACACCAGGCACATCTCTAAATGTTTGCAGGCTGGGCAGGGATACATTCAGGACCGGAAGGTCTGCTGTGTTCAGAAGATGTGATCTCCTGAATAACCCAGAGCACAGAATTCCACACAGTAATCCCTGAGCTGATGGCACTAAGTTGGCAAATTCTGGCTTTACTGTCAGCAGAGCGCTCATCGGAGATCGTCCCTGATGTGGTCATCCCTCAGTGAAACACAAATACTGGAAATGGAAATACTGTTTGTTAATATGTATTTCCCACACCCAACCTCTGGTTAATGCTCTGGTTTGGATCTCAAAATTTACTTAGTATCATACCACATTCACTAAAAAAAACCAAAACCACAGGGAAACAAAAAACCCTGAACAAACAACCCCAACATTCAAGGACTACTGATGGTTTTGCTACTGCAGATGGGTAGCTAGGCATGGAAAGGACTAATCTAATCCAGACACGTCTAGGAAAAAAATAAAATAAAAATATTTTTGCGGATTTTTTTTTTGCCATTACCAACAATAAAAAAAAAGAGCTCTTGATAGCAAAACAACATACAGGAGCTTCTAAGTAGATGCTATGCGGAAGCCAAGACAATGATGTGATCTAAGGAGGAGAAGGGTGAAGAAAATCTGGTCTTACCAGTAAAGAATATAGGGGATTTACTTCGAATTTCCTCCAATTTTTGAACGAACAAGGCGTTCATTTCCCTCTGTAGGGTGCCCACTTGCCTTCGAGAAGTTTCAGGCCAGCGCTTGGGGAATTCTGGGCTTCCAAGGCTTTCTAGACTGCTGGAGTTGGAGGATATAGAGCCATTGCTGGCTGCAACCAAGTTGACAGTGCTTCCGTACTTGCCACCTGACTGGCACTGCCACCGCTGCCGGGAATGAGCCTTTATCCCGTGACATTTAGAGTCAACGCTTTTCTTCCCTGCGGTCACAAAAGGCTGGGTGCTCCTTGTTAGATCATCGGCAGTTCCCGGGCTGCTGCAAGCCTGCAGATCTGCTTGCTGCCTGGGCTGACCTTGGGCACCCCAGGCTTTTAGCTCTAACCCCTCTTCTCCAGTTATACTGCTATACTGCTCCTGGCGAGGGATATCTTTAGCAATAGGCCTGGTAGGACGGTCACTCCACTTGCACTCTAGATCTGGGCTTTCCTTGGAACCGATCATGCATTTCATACAATTGGTGGCCACTCCAATCCTACCAGAGCTGTTGATGGCGCAGCGTGCGAAGACGCTTTGCTTCTCGCTCTGGTGCTCCTGAAGCCGGACCCTGTTCGACCTCCGTATGGGCTCGCTGAAAGCAGCGCCCCGCTGAGCACAACCGTGGCTCTTGGCTCTACGAGAACTCTGAGCCTTACCTTTGAAGCCCTTGCCATGTGCCTCCCCACCGGCACCATCTCGGGGAGCTGGTGACAGAGGGGCGCTTTCTGGCTCTTGCTCGAAGCGAGGCTGGGAGGCAGCTTCCACTTCACGGTCCTCACCGGCCCCTTCGGAGCTGTTGTCTTTTGTGTCAAAAGCAATTTCAGGAAAGCCCTTCTTGTTCTTCTTCTGGCTTTTGGTGGGGGCGCTGGCTGTCCGTCTCAAGATGTGGCTGCTAAAGGAATGTTTGCGATGGAGCTGGCCAGCAGCATGACTGTCCAGAGAGGCCTGCTTTGGATTTCTGAGAAACAGGCCTTTTAGACCTAGAGCTTGTTTGGCCTGGAAAATTTAAGAAAAATAAGAAAAGAAAAAAGTTCTTAAGAGAAAATGCAAGTCTCCTCCTCTGGGCACAGGAACTCGGGTGCAAATGATCAGCTCACGTATGCACACGCACAGAGGCTCCTGCCATACCGCTAACACCAGCACAAGGACTAAACCAGAAACAGGACAGAGATTAAGAATTAAAAAAATCTGCAGCAGCAGCTTTGCAAAATTCCAGGCTGATCTCTCTGTTTGTCATAATTTTCTTACTAGCATATAGCTACTTATAACATAAATCTAAACAACAGCACTAGATACTGAAAATGTAAAAAAAAGAAAGGAAATACTTCAGTCTACAAAGACATAACACAGAATATAATATTTTTTCACTAAAAAGGAGATCTACATTTCAATCGAACTGAGCATTATCATGAACAGCACCTGAACTATATCCATGACAAATGATCACGTATTTCGCCTTCTACCTGTGTGATTACATTCTGCTAATCCCCACCATACAACACCCATCCAAAGACACTCAGCTTTGTTTTCTTCGCTGAAGAAACACTCTACAAACAAGCGAAGTTAGTCAGGGTGATAATGCAAGTACCTCATACACTTCAGTACTTATTTAAACATTAAGCACATATATCCGCCACCGTACAGTGGATTGACATTGCAGTGAAACATAGATCTCAGCATTCCTCTAAACATTCCGGGTGTACTTGCCAACTTTGAAAGTAACGGGCGGATGCCTGACAGAGCGTGTTGGTTTTCTCTCTACGCAGAGTCTCATACACATAATCCCCTTGAAGCAGAAAAACAGAAGTTTCCCTTCTAATCTATTTCTCCTTTGTCCCCTTTATTTCCCAGTTAGATCAGACTCTCTTTAGTAGTTGTAGCATAAAGAATGAATAAAAAGAGAGCACACAAGCCTACAACTGAAATGCATTGTAGGACACCCACGAGAAAATCTGACCAGCGCCCACGCTTGTTGGCACTTGCTGTCAGTTCGATTTTTACCCCGTGCTGTCACGTGAGGTCACGTTTCTGTAGCGCCAAACAACGGCACAGAAACGTCTCATTTTAATTACAACGGTCTATCTTTCACTCCAAAATATTTGAGTGCATGCTCAGCCGTTTCAAATTTTGCTGTAGGACTCAATGGATAGAGAGTAGCTGCTCTGGGCTGACAGCTGCTTTTATCCACAAGCGTCCTGCACAGTCTGGCACGCGGGATCAAGATTTATTTTTCTGACGCGTAGCCCAGTGAAAACATCCACAATATCGTTTATATAACTGACGGAAGTTTAGTTACCACTTGCCAAGACCCAGGGTGAGGAAATGATTACTAAGGCACCTAACGCAGCCTTTAGATGTATATGCAGGGAAAGATAAACAAGGCAGGGACTGATTTTTCCCACACAAGGTGAAGAAAATGTAATTTAAATATTAATAAACCTTCTATGAGATCCAGACTACTGAACAGTCTGCCCGGATCATTGTGGATTCATTTTCACCAGAAAAGCTTCAAAGTGAGATTATGCATTTGTTGAAGAGCAAAGGGGAAAAAACCAATTCTGCTCCAATAGAGACAAGTTGGCAAGTACACCAATTTACTGCTATAAAAATCAGACTATATAAATATAAATATTTGCAAAACCCAGGAAAAAATGTCATACATACGCACACACACACAAATACCACTGAACAAAAAAGAAAAGAAAAGCACTGATGGAATGGGTGAGACGCAGTGCGGGGCCCAGGGATCAGTCCGGCTTAGCTGGTGCAGCTCTGTTAAGCTAGCCACTACTGCTTGAATCAACCGAGTGATTCAAGAACCCAAAGACAAATTTGGTTAACTCAAGGAAGAAAAAAAAAAAAGGAAGAAAAAAAAATAATTCAAGAGAGCCATTTTGAGGGAGATCCAGAATACGTGTTTTCAGCTTCTAGGCCAGCTCCAACAGGGCTGTTCCACGCGTTAAAGCGACTTGAAAAACGTCACAAGGGGCTTTCGCACAGTTTAGCAAACGATTCACTGTGAATGTTCTCTTCCGTGTGACAAAGTGGCTTGAGTTATAGCACACCAGAGGAAAGAGGTAGAGACTCAGAGAAGAGAGAGAGGGAGGGCATAGAAGGACTTTTATCCTGGATCTGCTTCAGGCACGGAGGGCTCTCCGGTGGATCAGAACTGTCCAAGTCAAATGTCACGAGTCAAGTTACACGAGCTGAAGAGCTTCAAAATGCTCATAAGGACACATTGATGCTAATGAAGCCACTAGTTGGAGGCATGCAGGTGTGTGGTGGTGGTCACTGCACCTCCCCGAGCCAGGAGGGGGTACCTTCAAGGCGTCTAAAAACGCTCTGCTTCTAAAAGTAGACATTTTGACATAGAGAAGCCACTGAAATCACAAACAGACAGAGTAAAGGCAAAAGAACAGTGAGGGAGGAACTCGGAGATATGCACATCTAGAAAACCACAAGAAATTCTGCGATACATTCATAGACTACAGAAGAGACAGAGAAAAGCATCTCCAGGAAATTGCGCAATCTAAAAGAGATTTCAGTTAAACACAAGTTAAGGTGAAAGAAAAAATAATCTAAGACTCTGCTTTGGGAATATCAAGCTACTGAGCAGGTGGAATATCCACATTTAGAAAAGTGCTTGCCTTAGAATGTCTGGATTAATAAAGGATGGGTAAAAGCAGGCTGATAACTGCGGTGATTTTTCTGCCCATAGTTAAGAGAGGGAAAACGGAGAAATAATTCTAGTTTTAACAGAACTCTGTTAAGTGAAAAACCAAAGCAGAACAGGTTTCAGAGAGATCAAAACAGAAAGGGCTGTGTAATACTAGTTCTGTATTTTCAGCAGCATTTATTAAAAACCATAAATGCAGAAAAACACACATACAAGCTTTCCTCACAAATCCTTGTATTTTACTGACACCCATGCACAGCACCAGCATCGTAACACCAGCACACCCAAAGAGATGCAATGATCGTGAGAAGCAATGAGGGATGTCCAGGACACTTAGAACATGAAAAGGGAGTAAAGCAATCAAAAAACCAAATGAGTGCAATAGATTGGAAGCTCATGGGTAAGGACAGGGAGGGGACACCGTGATACACAAGGGTCTTTCAGTTGTTTAAAACCCTGAGAAAATCCGACGTCCTCAAAATCGCCCACCAAGTTTAAACGGGAACATTGCCCTACTGCCAATTGTAACTATCACCAGCCAGTTCCTCATGAAGAAGCCAATAAGAGCAAATAATTACGAAAGGCTGGGTGAAGCAAGGGTTAAAAGAGAGGTAATGCCTTGCAATATTACCAGAGATTTGAGGTGAAAATTCTTAGAACACTCACAGAGACTATGAACATCGTCTCTTTTGTGAAATGCTGCTATCGAGAGCAGTGACGTGGAAGCTGATGAAGTTAACTACGGAGGGATTAAGGCAGGCAGACCCAGTTCACCTTTTATTTAAAAATCCCATTTGCCAGTGGATACTAAGCTACAGGCTTCGACTTCCAGTGCAGGACACTGAAATATTTGCTATCCTCACAACAGTACAGAGCGCACAGTGAAAGCAATGAGCAACTGGGGCACCATGAGTGGGAAGAGGAGGAGAATCTGCCCATTCTCCAGCATTCCAACAGAACAGAACAGAAGAATTTACAAAAAGGGATGAGTAGGGCTGGCCAGGACAGCCATCTCTGCTGGATGCATACAGCAAACACACGCCAGCTTTCATTAAAGGACACAGGTGAGGGACACAGTCACTGCTCAGATCAATTCCCGCTGCCTCGTGCCCAAGGCTGAGCTCTCTGACTTTCTCATTACGATCGTGGAGAGTTTGATAGAACTATTCAAGTGAGAGAAATAGATCTGAACACAGGAACTCCAAAGCAGTTCATGACGAAATTTAAAGCTGTTTGAATCAGTGCCAATGTATGCATCCAGCAGGTGTCTGCACGGTTCTTGAGGAAAAATTAAAAATAAAAGAAGCTGTTTTAATTCCTCTCAAGTGTACAGCACCAGAGGAAGAGGAGCTCAGAATTCCCAGCCTATTCAATGCCGCCTCCCGCAGCCACTCTGCTGATACTGCAGCGTCCTGCTGCAGAAAGCTCCGCCTGTCACTGCGGCTGGAGGTAAACTGGTTTGGAGAGTCTCAAGGAGCTGTAAGATACTCAGCTACCTGAATTTTGTTGAAATGAATGCCACAGAAGGAATTAAACTTCCTAGCTAAACTAGTATGTTATCCCGGACCTTCACCCCCTGGGCTTCCCTGCTGCAACACAAGATCCCGGGAGTTCGTTCTGCAGACGCTGCAGCACTCACCTTACCACAGATGTCGTTAATAGCCACGTGGACAAAGATGGATGCCTCTTCTATACCTTCCAGGTACACGTGTCGGTAACCTGAAACAGAACGAACGAAGCTGACGAGGGCTTGGAACAGATGATGGGAAGAACATCTAGAGACTTGCCTTTTGGAAACAGCAAAAGAAAGGAAACAGGCTTTTTCCCAGCTTCTCCCTGCAATAAGCACCCCGGCTGGTGCATCGGCTGGCCACACACAGTCACACCACTTAAACTTGGCTGCCATTTCTTCTTGTCCCTTTTACTTCAGAAAAAAACCCACGTCTGCTTTTTCCAGTGTCCGTTATTGCTGCTATCAATCCGTGACTTCAACTTGACTGAATTCTCCCTTGGGGACTTACAGTCAGCACGCTACTGTCTTTCAAAAACTGGTGTGAAGAAAATGGAGGGAAAAGCAGTATTTCTGTCTCACCTGGCATCATGCTGCTGAAAGCTATTGTCCTCTGTCCAATAAAATCACGCCCAATTGGATCATGATCCCACACGAGGAAGCGGACGAGCGCGATCTCTGGCATGTGTACTGTGAACACCAATGTTTCCTCCCACATTGGGTTAAAACCTTGGAATGAAGGAATCAGCTTTTAGGTATTTTGTTCATAAGGTACAAGAAGAAAGACGACTGCCTACACGATCATAGAATCACAGAACAATTCAGGTGGAAAAGACCCTTGGCATCATCAAGTCCAACCATTGACCCTACACTACAAGGTCACCCCTAAACCATATCACCCAACACCACAATAAGGAACACTTGAGCTGCAATGTCATTCCAGTTTTCCTAATAGCTTGAACACTGCTCATGGAAAATGCAGTACTCCCACTGACTTCAGCCGGAGCCACAACAGCACAAGAATTTTCAGGAAACTGAGCTGGATCTTACTTAAATTTGGCCCTGCCTTCAGCAGGTGTTTGGGCAACCTGACTTCCTTTTGATCACAGCAAGCTTAAACTACTGCTTTCTCATGCACCCAAGTAAGACGAACATCAAGAATGTTTAAATCAGTTTTTCAGTGCTTTGACATAATTGGCACCAAATTTCATCTACTTGTATCTTCATGAACAAAATTTGCCTAAAAGTGGGTGTTTCAGCCATAAAAAACCTAAAAACCACACAATCTTACCGTTATCGTCAACTACTCTAGTTTGTTCTTTGAAGCAGTCAACAGGTAAGCCTATAACTTCTACTTCAACAAATGGATCTATGATCTGGAAAACAGAAAGCAACCAATATTGAGAGAGCGTAAGAAAGGTGAAATTCAAGGCTTCTACAGTGTGGGCGTTGCACATTATTGTTTTAATAATTATTGGTCCTGAGCCTTTCTCTAACAGATTATTATGCTGTAATATTAGAAAATCCCAATAAGAATCATCTCTAAGTGCTTGGCTGGAGGATAACGCGCCATCCTTAGCCCAGCCAACACGGAAATAAGCCTTTTCCAACACACGAGAACAAGCACCAATTATCCCATACCTCTCCTCTGTCTCCCAACATGGAATCTCGTGGTTTGGGGAGTTGTTGACCACTGATAATTCTTAGAACCAGCTGTTTCTTCAATTGACCAGGCAGTGGATCTTCAGAGTTTGGATTAAAGACACCTGTAAGAATGAGAAGTCACATAATGTGAAAGAAGTGCAATTTTGGGGATGATTTTAGTTACAGACACGTCCTGCTCATTTACTTCTAGCATCAGAAATGTGCTTTTAAGGATATTGTTATAAGGATCCACAGCCACTCTTCTCATGCAGTAGGTGATCCACTCGCTCTGTAATTCTTACCTTGACACATGCAGTTTGGTTTGAGGACATAGCCACAATTCCCATTGGCACTAAATTTAGCCCGGTTCAGTTGCAGCATCCTCCCCTCTGACTGGTAGTTTAGTGCAACTATTTAAATAAAAACAAAACAAAACAACGAACCAAACAAACAAAACAGTGATATTGCTTACTGAGTACATTAACATCATCCTTGTCTGCAGAACCAAGCTAAAGGAAGGATACTTAAATACATTTTAACATTTGACTTCTGGGACGCACAAACTCAAACATTTTATGAAAAAAAATCCCTTATAGGGCATCCACCGCAGCTCCAGGGAGAGAAGTTGTGAAAAGGCTCTGAAGTCCTCTCGCATTGGAGAAGGTCATTCCATTTATCACACAACCACTTGCATGCAAGACACACGTCTGAGGTCATCTATCTCAGTAACGACACAGACAGTAACAAGGAGGGCTAAATTATCAGTAGAGATAGATAAGCAGTGAACTCAGAGTATTTCAAGGGGTGATTCTGAAGCTCCTATTAGAACATCCCTCCAGAAATAAAACAGAACTGAACAAGTTGTCCTTCCGCTCACCAAGCTGGCAGCCAGCATTCCAGAAGGGCTGGGGATTGTAGTTGCTCGAGTCCACACGATAAGAAGACGGGTAGATGCGGGACAACTGGTGCTGGTTGAACCGCAGGTACTGCGCCGGCTTCTGCTGCAGTATCTGGTGGGCTTTTGTTTCACTGAAAGATGAAACCTGCCAGCTGGAGGAGACTACACAGGAGAGAGGAGGAGATTGGAGGTAATCTCCTTATTTATTTATTATCTACATAAAGCATTCAAAACTACACAGCACCAGTTCCTTATAACTACCAAGCATCACTGAATACATCCCACTCAGAGGGAACTAGGTTTTTCTTGTACTACAGCAAAATCATTGTGCTTATGGGAGGAGTTATGACTGGGAAAATGAAGCTGAATACAACAAATGACCTGAATCTTCATTAAAACGTTTTTTAAAAATTCCCTACATTTTTTTCAAATTTGCTCAAGGAAAGTATGTGTTCTGGTAAGCAATTCTCTCTTTCTGATACTTATAACTAAAGCTTGATTCCTGTCAAAATAAGATGCAGAAACTCTAGACTGACTTTGTGGATTCTGAATGACAAGTATTCAGCTGCTTCAGAACAGCAGAGCTTTATCGTGTGCAGTTTTTGTGTTAAATTCTCCTCACAGTCGGGGAGAAACAAATGGAAAACCAGTGCTTAATAAGAAGGTAAGAACATAAACCTTGCAAATTCTGCGTACGGCAATTACTTTCAGCAGACTTGAGCTCAACCTACTTTCAGTTTCAACATCATGGATGCCAACAGATTTTGTGTATTTCACCAGGTCAGAGAGTGCCCTGGACAGCTTCATTGTTTTCTTCTGTCGGTTTATCCTAGAAAGGCAAAACAAATTCATTTCACATTAATTAAGAGGTAAATTTTGTTTTGCATATTTAAAACTAAATCAGGATAAAGAAATACAAGAAGGCTTTCTTCCACCAAGAAGGTCCTTAGCTTTATGCCACGCCGCCAAGGCACAGAATTTGTGGAACCAAGGACACGAACATGTACAGAGCAAGGAAGTCCTGTTCTTGGGTGTTAATGGCAGCAGAAGTATTCACCTGCTAAGATCTGGTGAGGAGAACTCTAAACTGCTTTGACCAAAGGGGGAAATATCTTTACAAGTGCTAACAGAAAAAAAAAAAAAATTAAATCCCAAAGAGATAGTGAGAACGTTATCACCAACGGCGTATCTACGGACTTCCCAAAGAAAGCCCCAAAGTCTCCTAGAGAACTGCTTCATCTCATTTTTTGCTTTTGAAGTCTGAAGCTTAAGCAACCATTCTACAAAGGATCTTTCACGTCAGGATTTTTGAAGGGACAATTTCAGAAGAAGAATTAAAATCATCATGTGAATGTTGATGCAACTTCATCTGGCAAATTGTAAAACAACAAAAAAATCAGCCGAGGGGCCTGTACGTCAGCTGGATGAGGAGGCCAGGGCTCAAAACACACACGTGGCCCCTTGTGCTTTGCTGATTTGTCTGAATTGCTCCAAGAGATCACTCTGATGATCTGGTGGCAGACATCAGACCTGTCCTCATCCCACATCCCTGTGACGTGCCTGCAGCCTTCAGCAGATCGGCTCTAGACCTGAGGTGACCCTATCTAGTGGGGACATCACAAACCTGCTGTAATGGACAGAGCTCCGGGCTAAATTGCCTTGAGAATCCGAATCATCTTCCCCCTCTTCCAGACTCGTTGCTTTTTTCAACTTGCTTCCTTTTTTCTGTGCCACAAGGAAACAAAACCGTAATGTCACAACTGTCTGATCAACACAGATTGAGCAGCTGGATGCAGTTCTGCTTTGTTATGCCAATGAGTATGTTCCTTAGAGAAAATGGGAGATGACAGCTTTTGTAACACTTGGCCTCGCAGAACAATATGTGTGCACAGGGGGAAAGCTCAGCCCGAGGTCAGAGCCTTTTTATAAAGGAATCGCAAATCCTCAGATAAAGGGTGCAAATGAATTTTTATGTTTTGCAGATTAGGTCTTTGATACTTTTAGACCTTGACATAAATTAAAACTCCGTTATGCACAATTATAACCGGTTATCCAGCCTATCTACTCAGTGAAGACTATGACAGCAAGCCTCTCCCAGACAATGCGGTTATGATATTCTTCTCCACCACTGCATGCAAAGAAAAAAAAATCTATCCAAGAATACAATATTTAGTGTAGACCTATTCTACTGAGTGGCTCACCTTGCGTTTGGAAAAACTGCCCATCAAAGACCGGCTGTGCCTCTTATTGGTGCTGAAGTCTTCCCCAGATTCCACATCCTCCTCGAGTTTATTCTAAAGCAACCAAACAGAAAGAATAATGTAGCAGACCAGAGTGCTACAGACAGCACACCTGAACACCAGAAATGGTTTGGGAAGCAAACCTCCCTAGAGTGTCAAAAGAACCGCACCAGAACAAGGCAGACTGGCTTTTTCAAAACACAAGTTGAGTAGAAGCTCTTGTAACCCAGCAATAATTGAAAGTTCCCACGGACAAAAAAGATGGCAGAGCAGACAGGGATCACACAAATACGTAACCCAAGTTTTATTTTCAGCCAGGCAAAGTCTGAATGCCCCTACACCACCTACATTCGCTGACACCAGACTGGTTTGTAGCTCAGTATTCAAAACGCATAGCTTAACGGGATTTATTAGTGCCAATTACACAGTTTTATCAGGACACTGCATGGTGAGAAAGAAACAAGAATCCTATAATCCCTAAAAATGTGTATACTTCATTTCTGCGACTGTTTTTTAATATGGCTTTACAGTTTCGTTGTTTCCAAGACTATTAAAACACAGACCCTTCTGGTTTACAACAATCCAAAAGGACTCTTGAAATCCTGGCCGTGGAGAGGACCTTACAAGAATAACCGTCTGATACCTCACGTACATCATTAGGCTTAAAAGTGCGGGCAAAACTCGCGCCATTGCCCGTTTTGAGAAGCGAGCTCTCATCTCATTTTAATCCCCAGTTAGTGCACCTGCTTTTTAGTGGCAGATCTCCCATGTTTCTCATTTGCATGCAGCAATCTTCCCAACCTTTTTGAGGCTTATTACAAATTCTAAACTGACGGTGCCTTGAGTTCATGAAGTTTAGTCTGTGGGCTGAGTGCCTTTTTATAAATAAGCATTAGGATAAAATTAAAAAAGATGTAAATGTGTAGAACACAGAGAACTGAGGGGGAAAACTCAACATTCATATGCACTTTTAATAATGGAAAATAAAATTCTTTGTGTCGAAAAGTCATTTCATGTGTACATTTCATGCTCCAATTGCTGTGTGAGCACAAAAAAAAGCTTTGTGTATGTGACAGTGATGGTCACCTGGCATCATCATTAACTGAATGAATTCAGCTATGAATTCGAAGTTTATAATATATGATTTATTCAGTAAGCTTGGACTTTGCAGAAAGAGGTGGTTAGCATTTCAGTTTATATTTTGAAGGACTGCCATATTTCATTATTCATCTGCAATAACAGACTATCCCTCAGCATGAAATGTGAATCATAAAAAGAGCTAAAATTAAAATCTCATTATCAGCAACTTAAAGAGAAGCTTCTACTAAATGGATATAAATATGAAAAGTATTCTTCCCTATAACAGAGTTTTTATATAAGCAACACGAGGTACTAATAACGTATCACATTTACCTTCTTACTGTCCGATTTTAGACCAGCCTTTCCTGAAGATGGTAGAGTCGTAACCGTAAAATTATTCGGATCTTCACAGTCACGGATTTTGGATTCTTTTATCAGTGAGTCAAGCTTTTTCTTTGCTATGTTCTCCACTCTTTTCCTATTAGTAGATGCCTACAAACCAAATAGAATCATTAAACTAGTAGTGATCAAAAAAGTCTTAGTAGCTCCGGCTAGGATTAATGCAAACTAAAATGTTATATGCAAGAAAAAAATCTGCCTAAAGTGAAGCAGTTCCCTGCAGCTTGGTCTCAGACTTAAGGGAAGGTACGGAAGCATATGAGGCCCTGAAGTGGATGTTACCTCCAAAGTGTAAACAGATTGTCTGAAGTGATGAGAGAGTAAAACTAAATAAAGTACATTTGTCATGAAACAAGCTATGACTTTCTGGGGTCTTCAACATTTGGCTTGGGAAGCAAACCAAACGTAGCAAACCTCGGATTCAAAGCATCAGCGAACCTCCCAGCAAAGTAACGAAAACAGGGAGGTCAGCAAAGCAATCCCTACCGAGCCCTCCGTGAGAACCACACGCCCAGCCCCGACACGTCACTGCCTAATTCTGTTACCAAGGCTGACACTTCTCGTACTGACATTAACTTCTCCATCCATTTCACGGAAGAAAACTAAACATTATTTGACATCTCTTTATAAATAGCATATGTGTGGGCTAAATTGAAAAGAATCATGGCAAAAGTTAACTTCTAGCAAGGAGAGACCTGCTAACGTTTCTGCTTGTAACCCGTGTGCGGTGTCAAATGCCCTGCTTTGTCTCCTTTGGGTACTGGAAACAGCCTGCCATGCCTGGCAGACAGATAAACAACTAGAGAACACAGAAAAACCATCCGAGTGAACGCGGCCCATCATGGTGAAGCTTCAAAGTCAAGAAATGCCCAATTCTCATTTTATTTAGTTCAGGATTCCCCTGCGGCCACCTACGTAGGTAGCCACCCCCAGAGTGGGTTGTAAAGGATTTTGGTTTGGCTCTCAAGGCATTTTCTCCCTGTTCAGAAGGGTCCTGCCTTGATCCCAGGCCTGAGCAAACCCAGGTGGGAAGTCCGTGGCACGGAACTGCATCGCCACTGGCTGGGCAACACTTCCCACCGGGAAAAGCTGCCTCACGTAACAAGAAAGTGTCAAAACCCACAAAGTATTGAAACATCACAGACCTCAGCTTTAAAATATTGAAAAGTGATATGCTAAAACAATAATTAAAAAAAAATACTATTTTTCCCTTGTGGTGGACTGATTCATAAGTTTATCTTTTAGTTTTAGATGAAAAGGATCCAACCCGTAATAGAAAATGAGGAAACAGCCCGAGGGAAAGACAACTGAAAATGCAATCTCTCTCCAAGGCAATCTTGTTCAGGTTATTAAATGGTTCTGCTGTGTATTTCATATTGTTTCTGTAAGATGCAATGTCACTCGCCAGAAGATTAAAGTGACCAAAAAAATTAACTTTTAAAAAGGATGAAGAAATAAGGGATTGTCAGATTGAAGCAAACAGAGGTTAAAATCTGAACACCTCTTTACACGAAAAATCAACTAAATGCAGCAACCCAAAGGCATGCTCTGTAACAATGGCCACAATTTGACATAAGGACAATTTTTCTCTTTTTGCATTTGAGGGGAAGAACACTTGTGATGCCATAAAGAATCGTGAGATATATTTAACATATTAAAAGACACAAAATTCCAAACTTGTACCAGAGCCACTAGTACTGGTGCTGCCCTGTACGCGCTTGTGTCCAGTCTCTCCCCACGAAGGTTTAGAACCTGAAAAACTGGCGGTGAATCCCGAAGATTAGATCACATCCACATTCCAGACAACTCGCACAAGATTTCTTCTCACTGGGATGGGAAAACTTAAACGTACGTTTACATTCAAACAGTCACTTAACTTACATCTCCGTTCATTATTTTACAGTCATCATCCATTTCATCAGCACTGTCCTCATCAGAAACTTCACCTTCCTCTGCATCATCACTGATGTTGGCTGGAAGCTTTTTCCCCTAGAAGATAAATTGATTACAGAGGCAGATTAGCAAGCAGCTCTTATCATACATTTTTTTTAAAAAATAAATAAAACATAAGATTATTCAAAGCATTCAACCAGATTTTTATTAACTGAGAAGACATTTGTTCAGAAACTTAAGTACCAGGTTCTTAAGGACTGCTTTTTTAAACTGAGTTAAGTCAAATTTAAGTAAACTGATGTAAGTGAAAGAGGGATGGAACAAAGCAGGTTTTTACCTTAACCAGTATCTTTCCTTTAAGACTTGCTGGTGAAGGGAGCTTGGTAGAATCATCATTATTCACAGAAGACAGATCCAATTTGTCTCCCAGAATTTCTGTGAGATACTGAGCCATCTTCTTCTGCTGAACGACACTGCAGTGGTTCTCAATTGACAAGATAACAGGGTACCTGGCAGAGACGTAAAAAAATACCAGCAACTGCAAACTTAGCTTTTGCAGCATTAAGAGGATAAGGGTTATTACTGTTCCTCTGCACAGAAAAGCCCTCAGAATTCTGCCTGGCACATGCAGGAACAGGTTAGACTTTCACTAATGGTCTTTCCAAGGATGCCAGGGAACGCTCTGGTCAAGAGCCCCGAGACACAGAAGCTGGCAGACCGTATACGTACTCGTTCTTGATAAAGGCGTATTTGTTGATAGTTTCAATCACATCTTTGAAGAGAATTTTGGAAGTCAGAGTGTATCCATGGTGGACAATTGGTTCGCCGTCCGGCCCATCCCAGCAGTCAACTGTAGAACAGAAACAACAACACCCATCAGACATGTAACATCTGGGGCCACCACCCGTGCGAGACCACGAGGCCCTGCAATACCCCCAGTAACGCAGCCAGACGTGCGCCCAACACGGTGCAGCACAGGGTCATTCCCTCTGTATCCCCCTCCTCACTGCGCTCAACAGCCTTCCTCTGAAGAAACTTCCTGGCCTTGACATTCTACCAGTTCTCATTGCTTGAGAAAGCCCCAAGCAAAAAAGATCTCTTTTAACAAGTGCTGAGGAGTATTACGACAAGGAGAGAGGTGACAAGGAACAGCATTACTTTCATTATGCTAATACTGAACCTGAAAAGGAAAGCAGAGAATCGTAGCCAAGCTTCTCACACCACAAACAAAGCCAAGCCTAGTCCTCTCCAGCCCTCCCTGGATTTTGCCTAACCTTATAGGTACAATCACATTTCCATTAAATGTTTTACTCCTCTGAAGCACCCACTGGCATGCCACAATCTAACCCAAGCAAACCATAATATTGGCCTTCTGAAAACACTGTGATGGCCAGGGTACTAGAGGTGGTTAGGAAGCAAGTACTGTCTCAGAAAGGCACAACAAACATCAGAAAGGATTTAATGCAAAGGCTTCACAGTCACTGCAGAGACTGACAACCCTTCACACTGCAGAACCCTGCTTCCCTTATCAGAAATACCAGCTCTCCCGTTACGTATTTGCCTGTTTAGTTGTCATACGTTTGGCTAGAAGACACACACATCAATACATCCTACTGAATGTTAGTGTCCTCTCTACAAAAAATGATTTTTTTTCTCAGTACCAATGACTACCCTTCAAAAGCCTGCCTTATTTCCATGATGAAGAAAACTTTTCCATTCTATGGCAACGTTATTTTGGCGTTATTTGTGAGGGGAAGATATCGTTTTACCAGGTTTTTTCCTCTACTCAATTACCACGTCTTCTGCAGAAGTCATGAGTCTTCCTTTACAGAAGTCATGAGTCTTCCTTCCTAGAGGAGAAAAAAAACTACAGAGCCTACTGATGATTCCTTTTTGATCTTTACCTTCCACGCACCGACAGCCAGCTTGTAGCACCCACGCGTACATGTCCACCCTAGACTGGGACATCAGTTGATCCCCCATGAGGTAGGTATTATGTGAAGAGGTAATGAAATAGTGACTCAAAGGATAACTCATGTCCTGATTCACTTGGAAGTGCTCGGGGTTGAAAATGTCCCCCGCTGGACTCCGCATGTAATTGGTGAAACCTGTAAACAAACAATATCATAAATAATACAGTTTTATCCTTTTTGTTGCTGTAGCCTTCCTAAAACCAGCCTAAAAATGCATCCCTACACTCACCAACACATTCAAGAACGTGTAAGATAAATAAATAAATAGTACCACTACATCCCAACCGTCACAAGGACCAATTGTGATCACTGCTTTCAAGAAATTTCTAGTTGCTTTGCACATTTCCCTCCTCTGCCTTTCCTGAAAAAAATATGTCTATTTAATCCAAACCTGGCATTTTAGGCTTATATTTTTTTGTCAGAAGACTCTGCTGGGACATTAAATCCCATGGTGTATCAAAGACCCTAGAGATTTGTGGTCATATTCTGGCATTGCTGCTCAGTGCAACGAGCTGAAAGACACACGGTGTTGTACTGCTTAGAGACACCTTCTACTGGCCCTACAGAGTTTGAAGCAAGGGAGATACCCTCCTCTCCTCTATTTGTTCTGAACAGACCAGAAGAATGTGAACACACATCAGCTTGTAGAAACAAGAGTCTCTAATTTTGGTATGACACCGCATGCACAAGCATGCCTGTGGATGGGAGAGACCTGCAGGACTGTCACTTTACGAGACTGAAGCTCACTCCAGACTTGACACCCAAAAAATCAATTACCTGTAGTACTTTCAGTGATGTTACCAGCAGAATTCATTTTTCTGAAGCAGTGGGATACTTGCAAATCACGGAGAGAGGATCACCTGGACAATTTCTGTACTGCAGGCATCAGTTGCTCAGAAGCAAAGTATTAGCAAGTTACGTTTTCTTAATCTTTGTATGGAACTGCTGCTCTGAGCTCACAGGCACGCGCTGGTGCACACATACACAGACACGTTCGTAAGACAGACTAACATCAAAAACCGTAACTTCCCTTTCGACTGTCCCCAAAATTCTTTTTGTTCACCACCAATGAAAGACTAAGGTTTCCATTCACACCCTGGCTCTAACAGCTGCTGACAGCAACGATGCTTTTATGCAAAAGGTCTCTGCTTCAAGGCTTCTAATTCTCCTGACATTTCATTCATTATTCCATAAATAAAACAGCGCCCATATAAAAATCCTGCCAAACTTCTAAAGGTCTTAATACACTTTCTCTGACTGTGACAGATTGGTGCTTTGTTTCACCAAAGCTACACGAGGTAAAACAACTCCAGCCCTCAAAATCACTCTTAGAATACTGGTCTACAGAACACAGAGAAATTAAACTTGAATGGAATCTAAATGTCACCTTTATGATGGTTCTTATTGGCTTTACATTTTGTGTTAATGAACATTTTATTAAAGGAAAAGAGCTGATAAATACAAATAGGAGCCAAAACTTTTTGAACAATAAACTAAGAAACAGTGTCAGGGAACCTTAGTCGAGCCTAATATTTGAGTCTCGAGGCACACATCATGGCCAACGAGCAAACACAGCTAGAGCAGAGCCAATTCCAGGCAGATACCATGAAAAACAGATAGGGCACACTGCATGTCAGCAACCACCCCGCTCATCACTCTTGGCAAATTAATCACTTCTTACTACAAACCAAACGGCTGCTACAAGATAAATTCCACACACCGCTGTTAGGGCAGCCTCTGAAACAGCGCTGCTGTATGCTTTAGGTACTGTTAAAATACAAAACCAAGATCGCTATAATGAGCTCACACTAACTGGATCTATCAGCCCTCGGATGAAAAAATACCGGTGAATTAAGATACCGTCAGCAGCATGTACCACAGACCGCTTACTTTTCTAGCTATGAGGAAGGAGAGATAATGAACCCAATTATTCGTTATTTATGTGACTGCCTCTGACTTTAAAGCACCAGAAAATAAAAACATAAATAGATCAACTGCTATGCTCACTTGGCATTACTCTAAGCTTTAAAATAAATTGCAAATTTAGTCTGAAAGTAGAACAGACCTCAATCCATCCTAAGCAACCATCATTTCTTGAAAAAAACCACCACACCTTACATAATATACCACTTCTTCATGCAGGAAACCAAACAGAATTTCTATTTTGCCACTTGACACTGTGAGAACACACCCACAGAAACAGACAAGACTGATTTTTAAAAGGTCCTAGAACTTGTGCACTGAACCTAATTCCTGAGGAATGTACCCTGTTCTTGGAGTCAATAAGACGTGGCAGAAGATTTACTATTTAGGGGAAAGGATTTAGAATCAATCCTCAAAATAACAGCTACCATCATGATGGTACAGCGTTATTATATTCAGAGTGAAGGCTTCAGCAGCAGAGGTCAGGAAAGCATGCTTCTAGACAAATTTCATCTATCATCCCACTTCACATGTTTACTCTGGGTCAGATCACTCCTCTTATGAAAACTTAAAGGGTTTCCAAAAATACCTGCAGGAATGATGCAACTCAATTTTACTGTATTTTCCAAAAGCACAAAATAAGACACATCCAGCTCCAGATGACCTTCAGCAACTGCTGCTTCACTGTGATACATACCTTCAGAGAAATTCTACAAAGAGCACCAATTTCACTCTTGGTTCCTCAGCAAATAATAGATATTTTAAAAAAATTACTGAAAAGCATACTCTGTACGACTCCAATATTATTATATATTATGCAAACAAATGCAACATCCTCATTAGCGTTTAAACAGTTGGCTCTTTCCTACAAAAGCTACACCAGGCAGCCTACCATCAATCCCCAGAGCTCCCTCCTTCTTGTTCTCCAGGCACGGTTCAAACTTGCTGATGATTTCCAGGCAATGCTCTTTCGTCACATTTGTCATCTGTAAAAGCAGCAAGACCAAAGTGTTAAGCAGCACTCGCAGCTTTCTCTTCGCTCTTTCCTCTGCACACAGTTTGACAGCTGGCCAGATCATCCACGGTGCTAGGAAGGATTTCCAGCTACCCGCTGAGATTGTCACTCCTGCCGCTCAGTGTCGGGTCAGACCAGAGCCAGGCTGCTCGTGCAAAGGCCCCGTCCTATCGGCAGCTCCTGACCACAGCCAGCAGAGTTCTGCCTCGTAGGTCACATCTGCTTGGGGTGGTGTTAGGCACACAGAACATCCAAACACAGCAAGCTTTGTCACAAACCAATGGGATTCCTTCTCTTCCAGGATTAAAGGATTAGTTTGCATTATCAAAGGCGTTTTAGTTTAAAATAAAATGGGAAAAAGGCGCATCTTGATGTGGCAGACAGGAAAATCGGCACCTAGCAGAGAATTAGGATATAATGCTCTCAGAGAGCTCCTTGAGGAAAGCTGCTAACTTCAAGGTTGCTTTGTGATCTCAACCCCCCAAAAAAAGAAGTAGTACAAAGGGAAATAACATACGTTTGCAAATGTTGTTAATTTATTAAAAAGGGCCACTTATGATAAGCCGTAGGGATTTTTACCTTGCAATGTTTCAATAATTCGATTTTAACACTATTATTTAATAATCCTGCTATTTACTGTTGATTTATCCTCTAATTATTATCCCTGCTATTATTTAATATCCCTGTCCTGAGAGGTCCAGCAAATGCTTTCCATTAGATGCCGTACAGGACACATGAAAATACAGCCCTTGTCACCAGAGGGGACGAACAATGAAGCGACCGAGTTGATGACTGCTCCGGCATCGCGGAAGCTTTGCTTAGGGGGAAATGAAACCACCAGCATAGCTGCTACCAGATCAATGTCTTTTCTGGTAGTAATTTAAAACCTAACAAATAAAAGTAAAAGAAGAAGAAGAAGAAAAAAAAAGCCCTAATCCTTTATTTGCCCAAACATTATAGGTTTGCTGGGTTCAAAAGATAAATAGAACAACAGAAGGTTTTTCTGGTACAGCTTCAAACACAGACTGAACACTTGTTTTCCCTGTACATATTGTATGAGAAAGAGTAGCACTGGGCCAGGGAGAGAAGCCCCACAGGCAGGAGTTGTCCACGTCAGTGATTAACTGAGCTGATTTGTGTCCTGTTCATTTTCCTCTCACCATCTGGAGGACCAATTGACCAATGAAATGGAAACATACCCCACTTATCTAAAAAGACGACTGCCAGAGAGGTGGCTTTTGTATTCATTCGCTTTCTAAATAACATTTAAAAGGGATGGAGATTTATGATGCAGGCACACACACACATTACCTGGTTTGTCAGACAAAAATACTTCACCAGGTTCAGACCAGTGAAAGGGGAAAACAGTCTTTAAGACCCCTTCCAGCAAGGGAGTTAAAGCATTAAGAGACAACTTAGTGTGTACTGCTATGAACTCTCAAAAAACTTTTCCAGACATCAAAAACCCTCTCAACAGCTCTTCAAAGACATAATCTTCCGCTTTACAAACGCAGATAGTGTGATAAAGTAATTCAGTGCCTTGCCGCGTACTATGTGCTAACTCAAAAGGAGAGCCAGAAACACGGTCCTTGCAGCCGGGCACCAAACGCTGGGAAAAGACAGATCCCGGCAGAATTGTCCTAAGAGAACACATGGGAAAGAAAGCAGCTGTAGAGACTACATTTAGGGACACAGCAAAAGAGCCAACAGAAGAAAGAGGTACCGAGAGCAAGAAAATTCAAGGACTAGTCGTGCCAGCCTACAAGATGAAAATCAAGAGACGCCTATTTTTCACACACACGACAAGTGAGCTCCCAGCCCTTTGAAAAGGCAGCGCATCCCCAGCAGGGAGGCACACGGACTGGAAGCCTTCTCCTGGCTTGGGCCCACCTTCTGTTCAATCTCCAGAAAGCGCCTCAGGTCATCTGCGTCCAGGTAGTCCTTGTGGTTGCTGTAGGTGAGCATCAGCAGGTACAAATCCCGGCGTGTTGACATCATCTTATAGAAGGCACAAAACTCATCGAAGCCGAGCGTGCCCTGGTTATCATCCGTGTCAGCCTCCTGCATCACACAGCAACAAGGCAATGAGATACGCCAATTGCCTAGCAACGGCCTGAAAAACTTCAGATAAACAAACTCCTGCACAAAACCCAAGCGACACTGAAATGAAATGCAGGTGGACACTGCCTGACATGGCTGCAACAACAGGCTGGGCTCTTTAACAGTGCAACGATTCTGTCATTAGTGGCTTTCATCAGCAAAAGTGCTCTTCGGTCAAGGTTCTTAACACCATCTAAACCTTAGGATTTACACTTCTTAGCATCCCTCTTCTAAATGGATCGATTTCACACACAGGTAGGTAATTCCAGAGCATTCTTCTAAGTTAGGCAAAACTTCCGTATTCAGCTCCACGCGATGACGCGGACAGAGTTTGACTTTCTAGACGTGATTCCTTTCAGTGCTACTGAAATTCCAGTACTTAGTTTTCTCTAAAACAATCTCTCACAGCCTCTGCAATAGAACATTCCCTAAAACACCAGAGCTGCTGGAAAATTATGCTGAAATGTCCCTGACTCAGTCTAGTGTAAAAATCACGGCAGTTCACTATGCTGAGAACTATTGATTCAACTTCTGCCCAGGTCCTTCACACAACAGATTTTTTGATTACAAAAGCATACACATCTCCACAGTTCAGCTGGCCGATAAATTGGGTCAGGGTCGATAGAAAGCAATGTCAAACAAACAGCTCTTAGCAGCCAAAAAAATGTGACGGATACGGAAGTTTGCACACTGCATATTTTAGTAGCACCAGTTATTGGAGAACAGTGGATATCTTACCAGATAACATTTATTAGAGAGAATGAAATCAGAGGCAGAAGTATGACTGAGTTTCAGATCAACAAGTATAGCCAAAAAAAAAAAAAAAAAAAAATCTTCGTACTGTGTGTCTTTATGCATGTACCGTGCGTTATGTAACATCAGAAGGTACCTGGTGTAATGCCTTTTCCTACAAATAACAATTTTTCTATGATGTGTTTCTGGAGCTCTTCTCAATTTACCAAATGGACTGTGTAGTATCTCTCAGTAGAGTGGAAACAAGCCAGCTGCTGAAGTATTTACAATCTCTCTTTCAGGTTTCATGTTAAATCTCCAGCAGCTCATTCCTTGCTCTTTCAGAAAAAAAAAAAACAAACCAAAACATTTTCATTTCTTACCTTAAACATTTGCTTCACTTTCTGTCGGGGTAGGTTCACATTCAGTTTGTGCATTAGCTGGAGCACCTCACTAATACTCAGACTGCCATCACCATTTTTATCTGCCTCATCAAACGTCTGCTTCAACCACATTGAACAGGAGTTAAGGAACAACGTGGCTATTATCAAACATGTATATACAATTTTTTCATGCTACCGATGGCTCTCCACCACTGGGAAATACTCAGACAGTACAAGGATATTGGTCTCTCGTCCTTTGGCGTTTTGAGAGGCTGTCTTCATCACTGATCCCTGCCATCAGATATTTTAGCCCTGTGATCCAGGTGCGTGCTTCCTCTCCACTGGAAGACACCAGGTCAAGAGATTCCATATGGTCTCCGTAGTAGATGCTGAAGCAGCAGTTGGGATCAAAACTGCCATCGGCGTAACGCTGAAAGATCTCCGACTGCTTCCCCTCGCAAACCTCCTGGATAGAGTCGATAGAAACTGGAACGACAAAGGCACAGAACTCATTAATGACCGTGTGCGTGCCCCAGGCTGGACATACCCATTTGTTCGGCAGAGAAAGGGTCCAAACCTCACCCTGCAAGGTGCCCGATTCACACAGGTTTTGCCTGCAACTCCGTTAAAACATACAACACCGCTGAAACCTGCACAGCTAACGAGAGCAACTTAATATAATAAAACCATTTATTGCCCTTTAAATTCAACTACGACATTCTTCTTGACCACACACGTGAACGAGCCAAATCCTTGATGCTTCTTTGTCTAGAAGAGGGCAAGACCCCAACAGGAATCAGAAGGAGGGTTCTGTGGTGACACTCACTTTTGGCTTTCTCATTCTTTCGAGAGGGTCTCCAGCGAATGCACGACTTGTGCTCATCCAGGTAATAAAAGCGGACCAGCCCTTTGGAACTGCCACGGAGTTTGACCATTTGGGTACCAGTTTGCATGGAACTCATACATCTTTCCACTGAAGAGAGAAATAAAGTGACATTAGTAAGTCAGACTTTGCTCCCTTTAAAATTGCCTCCGCAAGAAGAAAATATATCAAGCAGCAGCCAAATTAACAGTTCAAGTCAAAAGACAAGATTTCCTGTACCGTCTGATATATGAGGTGAGGTTATATGATCAAAAAGTCAGAAGATTCTTGACAACCACCAAGGCTTGCCTGTAAATGTGAACGTTTTCATTCCTGTATTAATAGGTATGAAACGTACCTACGCTGGGCTTGGCACAAGGCCTATACCCTCCTTAAGACCATCTTGACTGCCCGGAGAAGCAGGGTAGGGTAAAACAAAAGGGAAAAAATCACTGATGACCCTGAGCTTCAGAGCTCGTCTTCAGACAAATTCAATTAATTTACTCAGGAAAAGGAGGTTCAACAAAAATAGACTGATTTGAAAGCAAATCACTAATAACAAAAGAAAATTTAGATTGAAAACCACAATTCTGTAGCGTACATTGTTCGTGTCAATGAAACATTTACAGAGGCAAGTTGTTAAGAACAAGAAAATCCCTGATGCAACATTGCATTCCTTCAAGCCAATGCCTCGGCTTTTATCACAGATGCCTTCAGATGAAATTCATGTGGCCAGCAGGAACTAGCCATAAAAGCAAACACTGTGCCCACAGCTCAGCAGCATTACTGGAATTCACTGCAATATCTGCTCCAAACTCGGCTTTACCATTTCCCAGACACTGCAATCTTGCCAGTATCAATTTCATTCCCGTTCAGAAGGAAGATGAATACTTCTTAAATATACTGGGTAATAACTTCAGAAAATTTCAACTTCATTTCCCAAAGTTCACAGTATTTTGAGGGGGGAAAAAATGGTCAAAATAGCTAATAAAACATTTTCTGTTAGTACTAAGCCCCCAGACTTCAAATGACATTAGATTTCCATTTTCCTCGCTAGAATTTATTGCAGTAGGTTATATTATCAAAAGAGCAGAAGCAGGAGAAAACTCAAAAGACCATCACCGTTACAAAGCAGAAAATAACAAAGAAGCACCAAAACAAAAGTGCGCTTTATGCAACACACATTTACTTTGCTTTTATGTGAGGCAAGTATATAGTTCTCAGCTGTTAAAATTTTAATAAGCATCCCTGGATAGCTTTTCTAACGCAGCACTTGGATTCTGCTGCAGGATGGCTCACCCAAACCTACCCAGCGTGGACGGGAGCGGATCCGGACTTGGGGCTGTTCTGTGGAGATTCAGCGCCCGACTGCAAGTGGTGTCTGCGGACACGAGCCCGCAGCGAGCTGCCAAGTGTGTGCTCACACCTCTCCGAATACTTAAGTATCTGTCACTGTTTTGCTTGCTTTGGTGATACAAGAAAAGGAAAGCACAAGAAACACCTTCGTCTTTGTGTTAGGAGAACAGCAGCAGCTTTTCTGGGCCCTACCAACATGACAGGAAGGAAAAGCTCAAAGGAAACACAGAGACCTTGGCGAGTGGCGTCTGGAGGAAGCTCAGGAGAGCGAGATGGAGAGGGGAGCAGGGCACCTTCACACCCCTACAGACGTGTGCACGCTGCAGCACCCTCCTGCCTGCCTGCACGACTGAAAGCTTGAGGCAACAGAGAGACCAACAGAAAAAATAAAATAAGAATCATAGCAGTACTTATCTCAAGCAAAAGATCAGGTATTCTTTCCCCAAAGACTTTCTAGGACGTGTAAATGAGAATAGCACACTGAGGAGAAGACAAGTATAACTGCTTCTTATTGTTCAGATACCTTGAGCATTTATTTCTTTCCTTCAAAGCCTGCAGTCTAGCAATGAATCATCTTTTGGAAGAAACAGCTCCTAACTATCTTCAATTAAGGCTGAAGTTTTCTTCTTGATTAAATAACATTTTGCACTTCAGTAGTACCTTTTTACAGAATTCAGCTGAGACTCTCTTTTGATCTAATAAGTTGTCTCAGTTTGCATCTGGACAAAATACAGCCCCGGAGAGCAGACGGATCTCTGCTGAGGCAAAAAGCAAGGTCAGCGCAGGGCAAGAGACAGAAAGGTAGAACACTTAGTTCCATTCCTGCGTCCTGCAAAGTGACACTAGACTGACGCAGCAGAAAGACTCAGAGTGATTTTTTCATAGTTCATACGAACATTTATAGTTACTATAAAAAGTTTTAAAGTAACAAAAAATAACAAAACTGCACAATCCATAAATCTCTGCAATTTGTCGCGACACAAGGAAGAAACAAAGAGTCCAATTTCATGCTTATTGTTTACTTAGAAAGATGTTCTGCTAATTAATTATTTATGGTTCAGTAGCATTATTGTCTTTTAGGAGTTTCTGGGTCTGAAGTAAATGTGTGAAGGAGTGGGAGAATTTTAGCATGTGAGAATGAAAATAAGTGAGAAGGACTGAGTCACTGAGTATTTTTATACACGGGCCAGCTTTGTCAAAAGATTCACGTCTGAGGTTCGAAGCGGCTCCAGGTCACATCGTCCAGCTCCGGTCCCAGCAGTCTCTGTGCAGAAGTCAGCAGGGCAGCCTCCTCCAGCTCGGCCGCGTTCTGCCCTCTTAACAGATTCTGACACGATGCATCCTGACTGCGGGCTTCAAACAACCCCTATTCTAAACACTATAAGGAAGGAAAATAGATTTCAGAGGCTTATTTCTTTTTCGGGGCCTCCAGAAGATGCAACATGCTTGTGAGCCTAGAGAAACCCCTCCGGTACACGTGCACCGTAAGGGCAAGCTGTTCCCTGAAAATATCACCAAACCAAAACAGCTTTCCCACATGCAAACAGAAGACTCCCACACTCGTCATACATTCAGCACTGCGAATCCATTGAAGAGAAGATAATTGCCACTTCTTACAAAAGTCTCGCTGGAAATGATTTTGCAGTTCCAACTGGCTCGTCAATAGGTACACCAGAGAACTGACTGGCTCCGGCTATTCCTGCCAGAAATATCGCTTTCAGTTTAGACAGGAGGCATCAAATCCTTTTTAAAAATCAATATATACATATAATGATGTAAAAACATATAAAATACATAATATATAGATCTAGTACAGCGTGGTGGGAGTTCCGTTCACCTGAAAAGTCTTGGGATTAGAAGATATTTTGAAAATTCTGCATAGGTACAATTGATTGTGTTGAGCTTGAGGAATCAAGTGGTTCATCACACCACTCTCCTAACAAAGGCTCCCAGAACGTCACTTCTGACCCTGAAGACACTCACTCCAGTACTGGTTTTATCACAGAAGGAACAGGAACTACTGGCTGCAGCAACCCGGTTTTGCTCCCTATCCTGGCACCTACACTAACGGGATACATTAGCAGTAATTCCTGCTTGACACATTGCCTTATGAATCAAATGAATTGCTACTAAAAACAACTTCTGTCAGAGAATTTAGCATCCTGTGGTTCATAACAGAGGCAAACCATCTCTATTAATTTAACCTTAGTCTTCAAATGTTATTTGTTTTATATTTATTCTTTATTATGACATATATTGTAAGGAAAAGACTGTACCTTAAATGAACAGAAAAGGACACACTGCCATGCAGCGAGTGGCATGATCAGGAGTTAACCTAAGGTATTTGCCGTCTACAGTGTTCCTAGATGAGGCAACAGCAGGCTGATTTGCATCGTTATGCCAGGATCCAATTAGAAAACCACATCCAACTTCATTAATCTTCATTTGTTTCATTTGACATTCCTACAGTCCTGTCAGCACGTTCTTCTCACCTTTTAAACCAACCATCCTACTACTAGTGCAAGAACTTTCTCCCCTTGATTTGCTCTCGCTGATTCAAGTCTCACTAGATTTCAGAACTCTACTATTCATTGGCAAAAAAAATAAGTCTTCGTATCTTTGAAAAAGAAAATTCCTGCATAATTCTGTCAGCAACGGTTGGGACAGCATCTGCTTGTGTGCAAGAGACAATGCAAGACCGAATCCATCCTTGAGGCACACGACCCCTAAGAAACGAGATGTTAATGGGAGAAGAGATGCTCTTAATCCTGTGCAAATTAGAGTGCTTAATTCAAGGTCAGTCTGTCAGCTCTCCGTCTCTTGGTTGAGACTCCACCAACCACCTGGGTCCAGGGGAACGCAGCAGAAGAGTAGGATGGCATTTCCAAACCTCTGCGAAAATTCCCATTAATATCTAAGCTATCTATACCTCCCACTTCTTTGTTAAAGAAGTGAGAGATGACTAGGACGAAAGAAGTGCTCCCAGGATTGTTCCGGTCAAGGCCATTACAGATTTGCTGGTTGGATATGGGTGGCTCAAGAAGACTGCTACTGAAATGCATTTACCAGGGCAGGAAACATCTAATTTCTGTAGCCATTTCGAACCAGGTTTGCTGGTTTTAGACCTATTTAAAAGGAAGGCTGCAAGGAAGCAAAAAGGGATCCTTCTCAGATCGCTAGTGAAGCTTAAGAGTTTTGCCATTGTGTATTAGTATTCAGAAAATAACCTTCCAAAAGTCCAGTGACCTGCTATGGAAGAATACAACAGAGATACTCCAAACTGCTCATTTCAAAGACTGAAAACTACAAATATTGCATGAAAAAATCAAAGAGCTAAGAGGCGCACAAACTCTGGCAGAGAGCAAACCTATCTCACTGTGGGTATTGAGAGAGAGATTCTATTTCAAAAGCTCTGCACATATCAAAATGTACAACTTCACATTTGTTTTCCCAGTACAGCATAAAGAAATCAGTAATGAAGTTAAAACTGAGAGGTTCTTGAAAGAGAAATCCACCAGCAATCTTGCAAAATAACACAGGACTAGGCCTGTGGCTCAAGTTCTTCCTTCTTTTCCATTCCACCACACTTGTGCTAGACAAAGTTGCTACTAAATAAGATTTAAACATAAAAGCTTTCAAGATGATACCACCGTTTTCAATTAAGCGGCAGGTGCTGAGCCTGCATCTTACCAATATGGCCGATTTTCCATCTTGGAGAAGCTACGATGCTGCCACCAACCCAGAAAAACTCTTCAGCCAGACGGGCCACTGAGAACTTATTTTGAAGCAAGGGAGATTTGGAGGCATCCATAGCTGAGACAGATATCTGAGGCAGCTTCAGAACTGAATACAAGCACTGGCGGCCTTAGTAGGTATCAAGATTCTGCAGCACACATTTTCAATTAAAAAAACTATTGGGAAAAAAACCCAAGATAATTGGTGATTTCCAAAATCCAGTGGTATTTCTCAGGTTGTTACAGAGCAGTTCCACAGTAAATTTAGGCCTCCTCCCCTGTCCAGATTTAGAATATTAAAATCCCAACAAAATCCTTCTCATCCTACGTGACGTACCTATGTGTCTCTTTTTGCAGACTGGGTGGGTTTCAATTCAACATTTTGGGGAAGACCTGTGACGGACACAGACAGGGCCATGAGGCAGGATGGCGTGTAGACGACTCCGTTTCCGGACGGAAAGACCTCCCGATGACACGCTTTTTCCGTTGCTACTTTACCAGCTGCTCAGCAGAGACCAGACATTACACCGATTCGCAGTTGTTGGCTTCTCCATGCCGCTCCTTCCTTCGGACAGACACTCCCACATGCAGGTCGCCCTTTCATGTATCTGATTACTAACAGATCTGCAAGTCCCACTCTTGCTGAGGGCTCTACTTGCTCTTCAAAACCAACCAGCAACATCCATTGCAGTAAGGAAGTACAATCCATTCCCCTCTCCGCCCTCCTGAGCCACCCTTGCCTTTCGCTGTGAATCTGTCTAGGTGCTTAAGCTCCTCAGTCTCTTTCCAGCTCTGAAGAAAAAAGAACAATCACATTTTCTTCTCATACAGCTCTTCAAAATATCTTTGTCCCAGTCTTCATTTTTTTCTCAGAAGGTTCTCCTCAGCATTTTAGTGGACAGTCCTGATAAAAAGAAGAACATTTCTCTCCAGGCAGTAAAAGCCAGATACAATGCAAACACTGCAACGCATGCTTGCTTCAAATCCTAAATCCATCACACGCACTAATCCCAAAGCTGTGGTTCTGCCCTATCCCGTCAAGGGATTTAAGTGACATGCTACGGCTATAGAAAGAAAAAGAAAAGAAGGTTTTTAGAAGTGCTTTCTTCTTCTTTTTTTGCCTATGTTAACAGCATCTTTCCACCTCACAACCCATTTAGGAATGTCTTTGCAAACTGACAACCCCAGAGGAGATTCTTGCTTAGGACACAAGCCAGGCAGCCACGCTGTACAGAGCAAAGGCTGCACGCAGAAACCAGCAACACTAAGGCTGCCCCAACACCGACAGAGAAAAAAAGCAGGTAAGGATTAATTTTTAAAAAGCACTAAGTCACTACCTCATTCCATTTGAAATGCATCCACTGAAGTGCAGAAATCTGTCATTTATGTTATCACAACCTCCTAATCTACGTTAAGTTTTAAAAACAATATACAATTGCTCTTGTCATCTGCGGTCTGTAAAAGGAGCACAACATGCTCCTAGCTTGATGAGCTAAATACAAATTGCCCGTTTAAAAACACATTCATTAAGTGCTTCCTACTCCTCCTTTCACAGTTTGAAAAAGCTTTAGAGTAGTTAATTCCAGAGATGATTCACTCTCAATTAGAAGTTGTTTATTTCACCACCTATGCATAGAATTCTTTTATTAGGCTGGACTCAAGAGTTTAACCACAGATTAAAGAAAACTGGGGCTGTGCTCCAGGTCACTGGTGGCAATAATGCTACATACACTCCTGTCACCTTCTGCTATTTATTCGAACACGCCAGCAATAGCCTTCCACTCTCCCAGAGCATCTTTCAAGAGTAATCTAGGGAGATGACTGCAGACTAATTGTCATCAGAGGAGGAACAGCTTCTTCTGTAAACTGCTAAAAGCATACATCGACACCACAGAAAACTGCTACACACAAGGCAAGAGTCCATGAAGTATTGTTCTAAAGACCCTAACCCTTTTTTCAGATGAAGCAAGATCTAGCAGGGGCCACAACGAGACCTGAGAAATTTGAGCTTAATCCCATGGCCACTGCAGGCTTCTCTGAGTTCCTTAAACAAATCAGTAAACATCTTTGCAAAATAAGATCTTAAATGGAGAGAATGACACTGTTGTACATCACAAGGGAGGAGATGCAACCAAGCTTTAAGGCTCTTGATTACCAGGAGGCAGAGTTAAGGCAAACTTTTGCAATAACCCAGAAGTATTGTGGTTGTTCAGCTCCTTCTTCTCTTGCAGTACTAATCAGAAGGATTCCTTGCAATCTTCCAGGTTGTACATGCAAGAAAATCTCAGTTGCTGGCACTCTGTGTGTGCTAGGCAGCAGAAGATACTCCTTTAAAAAAACTCAAAAATTAATTCTGCAAAGACATTCTAGATTCCACATTAACCATTTATGTGTTATCAACCTGGGGACAACGGGAAGGAAGAAAAAGAGTGAAACACAACTCCTAATGCAGCACTGCCCAAGATATTAGTTTCACAGTTCTGACTTAGATTTCTGCACAAGCAGGGCTTTGAATGTGGGTTTGGTTTTATTTGAGTACAGAGAAATGTCAGTGATTTATAGCACCAGAAAAGAAGAAATACTTCAATGTTCAAGTTAAAGTCAGGTTTGTAATCCAAAGCCCACTCTGAGAAGGTTAATTTAAATCCTTTTAGTTGGCGCTATCAAGCCATCTTTCAGGCCTCCTAAGAAGAGGATCACATAAACAGACCAAAAAAAAAAGCTTTCAAAAAGCATCTCTATTCACTGATTATGCTGGATACTAAGTAACAATGCGGGAAAGCAAGAAGAAATAACAAAGGGTTAAATACAACATAATCCCTCTCCCAACTCCTAAGCATCCTGAGCCAGTACTTAGGATCTAAGCCTATTGAAATGGGTTTCTATTCTTACCTCACTCGACATCCTCGGAAAAATCTTGCTCACCTGACACAACATGCAGATTAGAGACTCCTTCCATGGCACTTTAGAAATTTACTATTCTCTGAGTGTAACAAAGGCTTTTCATGCCACAAAAAGATTTGAAAAACCAACGTTTTGAGTCTGCAGGCTGGTTTGTGGCTTAGCTAAAAGTGGAACTCAGAACACTTGATGAACACTCCTAGAATGTCAAAAGTCTTGCAAAAGAAGAAATTCACTTCAAGAATGGCAGAAAAAATAGGGTCCATCCTAGAGAGAAAGCCCCTTGCAGAAGGTGTAGGAGCACAACACAGAGATGGTTTGGAAGATGTAGAAAAGTGTGCAAAATGGAGATCCTCCTGAGCCAAACGGGATTACCATTAATGCAATCCATCAGGACGCATGGATTCCTTTCCAACACGAACACTTTACTGTTGAGGGAATAAAAAAAGCGTTTAAAATTACCTAATACCTAGGGAAACAGCTGCAGCCCTCAAACTACAAAAGACAAAACTAAAAATTCCAGTGTGGGAGATTTCAATACACAGGCCAGACTCTGATCTCTCTTTTGTCTTCCGTACATCAGGACTCAAGTAGAAAAACAACAAAGCAACACAAGAGGTAGATTGGGCTCACAGTGTAGCAAGAAGTTTGAGTGTTATCAGGTATATATTGATCACCAGAAACACTAATATTACAGACCTGATGCTGTAATCAACCTGTAAATCCACAAGGATTAAAGTCGTAACTTCACAGCTATTCACTCCATTTCTCCTTGCATGAACGCGCTACAGACCCACTTTAGCAGACTAACAAACTAACCTCCCCACAAGAGGCTGTGGTGCTAAAATGCTTAGAAGCACGTGGGCAGCAATTAGAGATACACGTATTAACTTTAATACAGGCATCGCTCTTCCCCACTTCCCACCCAGGGAAATCTGGCTCCTAATGGCTGGAGAATGAAAGTGAAATGACTGCCAACAACACAAGTCATAAAATGAGTTTTTAATGGCACCTGACCCACAGCCATTCATCCGTACGCTCTCATCAGACCCAACCCACGCGAGCACGAACACAAACAGCAGGAGCACAGAAAGCTCCACTTGACGACCCAAAGTCATGATGCTCATTCACTGCTTCTGAATGTGTGATTTACGTTTCTTCCCTTTCCCCCAGAAATGCTGCTTCCCAAAGGTCTAAAGCAGCATGACCCAGACAGCAGGACCAGCCAACTCCGTCTCAGATTCTCCCCTGCTGGAGCCATTTGCCTTCGGGTTTCCGTGGCACTTGGTGCTCTCTTCCCTCCCGTGCTGCTGGTGTGAACTCGTCCCAAGAAGAGGGACACGGGGAGTACACGCCGATGGAGCCTTGACAACATCTGTTAAATATTCTATTTTTGTCTGACAACTAGAAACTCCTGCATTAGTTATAGTAAGAATTCACTAAAACAATCACTGCCAGCTGGTTCTGGTAACTTCCAAGGAGGGCAAAAATTCAAGATGGAGAGAAATAACCAAATTTCCTGCTCTTGTTCAATCGCCCATTCGCAGGCACAGAAAGGCGAGAGCACAGACCGGGCTACAACATTATCCCAACTGAATATAAGCTGCCTTTTCCCTAATTCCAACATAACTCCACTGTGCTAACCTTTGACATGGGCACAGAGTGAGCTACAGTCTACTCCAGACTGCCAGGCCATCTGGACAGCAGCTCTAAGCACAGTAATCCACACTCAAGATTAAAGCCACACATCTTGCCTCCGGCAAGGGGAAGCTGGGTTATCCACCAGCTTCTCTTTTCACCCACTATGCTCCAAAGTTTCACATTTTCGCTCTGGCTCAGAACATACTGAAGTTACCCAGTTTGTCTTCAATTACCAGGCCACTAATTCCAGCTGGAGGACCGGCAGCGGGCGTCGCGCCGCTGGTGCAGCCTTTTGGCACTGGAATTCACCCGGGCAAGCCCTTAGACAGCTGCTTTAGCCAAACAGCTACAAATAAGACTACTTCCAGGGCTTTCTAAAGCTCTTTGGAAAGCCACGCTATTAAAATGAACTGATCCTAAAATCCCTCAAATTACTCTATTAGCATGAAGGAATATTCGTGGAACTGGCAGACACGAGCGACGAGCAACGACATAACACACTCAGCCCATCTCCTTCCATGATAGTTAGTTCTCCTGAGCTCATCTGAAAAAAATGATGCATTTACCTTAATTGAGAATAGGCTTTGTGTTTTAGTCTTCAAGTAGTTTTTGCATTAAGGGAGACTGTTTCTTTAATAAACGTGAAGATTTTGGTGTCATGTTCTATCAACAAAACTGGAAGTATTATTACGAACCCTTTTGCACCTAAAACACGCACCGTCTTTGAGATATTTCTATAGTTTTTGCCTTCATGATTTAAATATAACAACAGTAGCCTACTAATGACTCTGCTAAGAATTCTGATGCTGGTTTTAGTAAAGGAAATTAGATTTCCAAACTATCTTTAGTAAAGTAGATTTAAAAGCTATTTGAAATTATTTTTCTTGCAAATCTGAAATAACGAAGTTTTGTTGATTGCAGAAAAACATCAGCAAGAAGAAGATTCTAAGACTATAAACGTTGCTCTAAGGTCACCTTGTTTCCCATCTCCGACGTGAATGAGAAAATGTCCCTACTCACTTAATTAAAGTAAGATCTTAAACTCTTTACATTTAAAGATCTTCCAGCACTTTACCATCTGTTCAGTGACATGGGTCATAAACACTGAAAGGGAGATTAAGGCAGGTTGGGAGGGAAGAAATCCATCAATACGATTGAAGGCCTTCAATGAAAACACCTCTAAGAATTCAAGAATCCAAAGCCAAGCTGGTACAGGAAAAGAAGACAGACTGAAAGACACGAAGAGAAGAAACATCTGCAACTGAAAGGCATCATCAGAAATTGATTTCGATTAACAAACTTTGCTTCCATATTTGGGGCGAATTTTAATATATTCTACCCGTAAATAAAATCACAATTGTTCTAGACCTTCCTCTTGTGCCATACATACATTTTCAAATATGTGACAGGCTCCTTACTTCATCAAATATATACCAGATTTAGGAAACATGGCAAAAACTGAGCTGCATTGTGTCTAGAAATGACCCAGTCCCCGTCTCATTCAACGTTCTCCTCAGCTTCTGGGCTGTCCAAGACACAGCCTTAGGAGTGCAGCCTGTAAACTGGGAGAAAACTGTGGGATTAAGCCACCAATCTTAAATCCACAAGCAAAGTGAAGGTCATTGCGCTTTCTCTTAGAAACACGGGTCTTCTCCACCTAGCACCAGCTAAATGAGCAGCCCGGATCAAGTACAGGGAAATGAATGACAGGAAGCACTGAAGAGGCAATCAAGTAATTGGGTAACTGCGGTGTCAATAAAAGATACGACAGACACACTCTATTCACGTTCAATTACCAGCTTGTCACCACGAAGTGTGGATCTGATTCTGCTTTCCATTAAGATGTTGTAAAACCTTAAAATTACGTAGAACCTGTCACTGTAAAAAGGTTACCCTGATTTACAACAGAGAATCCGAAAGCAGAAGACTTGTGCTTTTCAAGTTAGGAACGCTGGATCTCAACTCCAACGCCAGCTGAGCCAACGGAACGATCTGTTTTGTAACCACAGCCCAAGCCCCCACAAACACAGACTTCCTCGGACATGGGAGATGGAAACAATTTCCACCCCAAGTAAAGCAATTATGCTAATAGTAATAGAGAAAACGTAGAGTAAGCAATATGCAGTTTTACCTGACAAGAAAATATTTGTATTTATCATAAATATTGAGAGTACAGAGCTATATGCAACCACACAGAGTAAGCAGGTAAGTCATGCTCAAGCTCTTTTCTAACTGATTTGGCAAAGAGATGAAAGACCCATCTCCTGGAATTCCAGTTTTCCAACCTTTCCCTAGAGCACAAGGACCATCAGTCTGAACCCAGAAAGTACTGTTGTCTTTGGGTTTTGAGCAGCAGCTAGTACGCTGGATCCTTAGCTGCAGCAAAAGTAGAAAACTGCTCTATTCCATTTTAGTAATGACATGAGGTGACAAAGCCATCATCAAAATAGCTTTTTTCCCCCCGAGATGTTTTCCTGACCTCTGTGAAGCAGGCAAACAGCTGACACACAGCACATGGCTACAACAGATAACAAAGCGGGCAAAGAGAAAAAACATAGAAAAATCCCAAATTTTAATCTCACAGATCAGGGCAGACCAAGAGAAAACATGAGCCCTAGTTAGGTCTTGCAGAGCTTCATGAGGTGTTAAACTGGAAGACGGTTGCCAAGTGTCACATTCCTAAAGGACTTGCTCAGACACGATGCTTTACTCAGTACATGGCCCATTCTTCTCCCAATGGTACTGACAGACAGTATGAATTGTTTCTGTAGTGACAGCTAAACATTTCAGAATTACCGTGAGCAAGTAATTTTTTGGATGATCGTCCATGACTCATCATCCAGGCAGCCAGAACCTCTTAAAAACCAAGAGTGGCAAGTCACTCGAATGCTGAAGTCTGGAGAGCCAGCATGTTGGTAGCTCTCATTACGAATGTTTTAATAGTACAGCACATGCTGACTTCTAGAAACATGACATTACTGTGGAATCACCAGCCTGGGTTGCATCACTGTTCTACAGCTAAGCGAGAGGAGAATCGCATTTCCTGTTAGTGCTACCGACCGCAGCAAGAGGACAGCCACCCTCTAAAAGGAAACTTCATTCAACCGCCTTGCCTGCAGCTTCAGCTCATGGAACCTCGGCTCTTTTAAGCCACCACATTTGTTTTCGAGGTACTTTCCCTGGTTGGCTTAGAACGACACCATCTGGCAGAATGACTGAGCGGGTGAACATCCCTAAATCTCAGTCTCACTGTTTTCTAACTGCAAATTAGGAGCAGACCTGATTAACGGCTACAGGGATGATTCTCCAGAGAGATCCTCAAGCGTGAGCCCCTCTCTCACACCCGTTTTCAGAAGTCGGAAGCTGAACCTAGTAATAAGAAGTCAAAAGGACTTTGGGTGACAAAATTCCTGCTCCATCCCACCTTCCACAAGGACTTTGTTTAAAGTACAAATAAATGTACAATGGCACAACAGGTTTCAGAGATCAATAATTAGATGAGGAATACTTGGGCTGTCCCATAATTACAGTTTCAAAATGAAAATATTTTGGATTTTGGTCCTGAAACATGTTCTTTAGACAATGTAGTGTAGGGTCAATGGTTGGACTAGACGATCCCAAGGGTCTTTTCCAACCTGAATTGCTCTATGATTCTCTGATTAATCAACAGAAGTGTGTTAAATGAAAAGGCTTCAATCAAACTGTACGATTTCAATCAACTCCATCCAAAACCTGGGCTTTTGCAGCTTATGAAGATTTAAGAAAACTGCTTTATCCCCTTGCAACAATAAAAATTCTCACACAGAGCAAACAGTTTCTCACCATTTGTCTATTTAGCATCTTCTTAAATTAAAGCTTGCATGCTTCCAAATCCCTAGACTCTATGCCAGCAAAATGACACAGGTAAATAAATCCTTATGCCAAGTTTTAAAACATGCATAATATTTTTTGCCGTTTAAATAAATATTGACGATGCCTAAATGCATCTCATCATCTCTGCTTCACTCTTAACAAGCCTCAAAGGAAAATATTGGTTAATGTTTTCCTATTCTGATACAGACTGAGACTCTCTCATTATTTACCCGAATTATTTGCATAGTTCTCACAACCATTAAATCTATCACAGACTAGAAGTATTCTTAGATTTGGTACTATTTTTATTAATAAAGAATATAATTACAAAAATGGTCATAAAATTCAGAAAATAAAACAGCCATGTCTATTTACAAGAGAAGATTTTTCTGCATGATGTTCTAGGACATCCTCTTTTCCCAAATTACCGTCCTGCTCTGTGAGATTCTTACAAGTTAATTTGCTTTGATTTTCACACTCACATCCTTCTTCAGGTACCGGAGCGGCATTCGCTGCAGTGATTAGTGACGACACAGCTACAGCTACACCTGCCTGCATTACCCTTCTCTCACTTTCTGAATGAAGAGCATTGCTTTCACCTATTTTTGGTATGTGAATAATCAAGACTTGGAGGAGACAAAAACAGAGTTAATGGATACCAGGTTTCATTCCAACACCTAAACATCAAGTTAGATCCAAGCACTTTCCACTTTGGTGAAGTTTTAACCTAGGTAGGACTCCTTCAGCCAACGTTACAAGAGAAAAGCAAACTCTAATGAGTGCATCCTTCAAAAGACACGACAAGATAGTAACGAACTTGTGAGTAAACATTCTACTAGTCGAAAATGCAGGGAGTCAGTGCTACTGGTCTGTCTTCCCAAAGACATGAAGGTGTCATAAGAGCATCCAGTGCACAAAGAGCAGCTTTCCTGAGCACACACAAGCCGTACTTCTTTACTTGTTGCATAACTGTTGTAAACCCATGTCTAACACCATAAAATCCAAAATGCGTAGAGACAAGCAACTAGCATTTGATTCAGTTCAAATACATCACAGGTAAGGGGTTCTCCGTTTCGGCTTTAACCAAAAAAATAAATGAGAATATAAAGCTTATAAAAAATAAAAACTGGGCTTCTGAGAACTGGTCTTGAATCAGGAGGACTTCTTAAGAGGGCATCAGTACAGGAGGTACAATCTCCAAGTTGGAATTGCAGAAACCTGCAGCACAGTTTTAACAGCTTGAGGCAGCTCACAGAGAGCACTGAATTTCTCCCTGGTGTAACTCCACCGGGGACAAGTACATCCCAAATCGATTCTGTGCACTCTTTTTATTTGATGAGTATAAAGAAACTACATCTAATTGGAAGCAAATTATATATTTTAAAGGATTAAAACAATACAGCTGACTCACAGCAGTACTGGAGTCTCTTTTCTCTTTTCTAACGTGGGTACCAGGAGGTCTATGGTTAAAAATAGAAAGCCATTTTTTATGGTGACAGCCAGCTCCTTAAGTGAGCACAGAAGGGACATGAATATACCTGGTGAGCTCCTTCTCTGTGCTCTTCGTGCAGGAAGAAGCAGCCATGAGGGATACATGTATTATTTAAGGTTCGGTGGTAACAGGAGGCAACGATACGGTACAGCAAAGGCTGCCTTAAGAAACTGCTACATATTTGTTTTAAGCATTTAAGTTTGAGTAACAGACAAGCAGTGTCCGAGAAAGCTCTGTAAACTATACTCTTCTCTACGGTGAAACTAACTTCCCTCAAAAAGGTGGTTAAAAGAACATTTCCCCTTACCTTTCTCTGGGCTGAGGCATTTAATGGTGCTTGCATCATCCATATTCCAGTGAGAGAATCAAGTGAACAAAACACCAGAGGAAGCAGCAAAGACCATATGTACATCACTGGTATTTCAAAAGACTCTTTTAAAAAACCGAGAAAAATAGCATTGCGCCTTGGTCTTTAATGTAACATCAGAAGGTTCCTAAGGATGCTTGCTGCTTCTGGTCCGAGCAAGCTCATTTTTAATTCCCTGTACAGTAGTATATCGGGAGCTGCTGACAGGTAGAACCAGCACAGGAGCTCAATGAATGTTACCAGCCTTTCACCGCAACTCAAGTGTTCAGCCACCTGGGATAATCCTTTATTAACTCTTTGCTTCCCCACTCTCACACAGAATATATGGATGTGTTCTGTTTCACTTCTTTGAAAAAAAGAACTGAAGGAAAACTCTGTGGATGTTAGGAAATAAGTACAAATGGTAACTCACTTTTAATTCCTCTGGGATCTATTTCATTCAGCAGGCAACAAACATCAGTGGGGTGCTACTTCATTTAAGAAAGAAAAAAAATTTCTTTTTTTATTTGAATGCCTCCCCTGTGTCCATACAGCATCCTACATATTTTTAAGGTGTCCTCCCATACTTGTTTAATTTGAGAAAGCAAGTCTATAGTTATGGATAAAAATAGGCAAGCTGTTCTCTTTGGGCTTCTGTCTGATTTCTTCTCTTGGCAAAGAACATATTTCCCTCCCTTCTAACTTGCAAGGAAATATTAAGGCAGAGCCAATGGAAAACGGCCAGCAAACGAAGCCATGCCCTGGAACAGACGGCACAAGACCTTTGAGGTCTGCCGAAGCTCTGGAGAGCAATTTCAGCATCTTTATATGATGCTGCTGCCTAAAAGTTCCAACCAGGAATAGTTCCTGCCTGCCCTACATGCCACTGAAACACACAAGATAAGACAATTCGTGCCTTTGAGAACTTGAAATCAAGTTTACTTCCAGCATAACGTTATCCTATTTGCTTACTCGTTTTCAACACTAGCTACATCCCCTGAGACCCCATCTCCTGAGCAACTCAGCTCAGGAGCACCTGAGGAGTGTTTATTCCAGGAGCCTCCTGGGGCATCATCACGTATTTAGAGCACGTTACATCTGGGCTGTTCCTCCTGCATCCACGGCTTTTTTAATATATGCTTATCAGGGCAAATAGCGAGGACCTTTGCTGCTGTGCTGCACTGTGCAAGCTCGAGCTGCGAGCTGACATAACGTACGTGACAGGGGCAGTGACAGAAGGCACAAAGACCCTGCACACACCAGGGTGATTTCTCTACATAGAAAGAAAGCGTAAGCCCCGTGGGTTGAGGTCTGGCAGTCATCATCCTCCAAGCTCTTGAAAGGGGGATAATATTACATAAAGTCTGCTTGCAAATCCTCACAGAACCCAGCATTCCTTCAGCGTTTTCTATCCAATTTAGACTTGCGTATTCAATTTGAACAAATTCATCTAACAGGTAAAACACATTCATGAAGGACATAGCATCATCCTGCGCCATGGGAGAAGCTGCTTTTCAGTAGTAGAAGTGTTAGTGTTTAAAACAAAATACTGAAAAATAAGCATTCTGGGAAGTGACATTTCAGCTTTCAAAGCTAGCAGATTTTGATAAGTCAATTATTTGCATGTATAGAAGTAAAGAAGCTCGAAAAGTAACAATGAAAATTAATCAAAATCCACTGATAAGAACTCAGCCATGATGAAATTTTGATATGACTTGCTGGTGTGTGGAGAAATACTCTCTATAAGTGTGGCAAGTTATTTTGCCTTTTTTCTTAATTATTAATTTCTCTTTTTCTCTTTCTTCCTCTGTATAAAATTCTACTTGTGTGAAACTATTCATATGCTGCCCTCAAACTTCAGAAAGAGAAGAAACTAGAAACAGAGACAGTAACAATGAAAGAGACCTCCCACCCTTACATCCAGACGGTTACCAAGAAAGTCTATTTATAAAATGACTTTCCAGATGCATTTCTGACTATCCTGCAATAAATCGGATCTCTTGGACTCACAAGACCAACAAGCCCCTTCTCTCAATAGTGCCAAATACATCATGCAATGCATTTAATAGAACGTGTCGGGTTTATCCTAAAAGAAAGCAGCATTTCTGTGCCACTGTTCTTATTCCCTGGAGGCAAGTACAGGTTATCATCAAATCGCTGTCTGGCATCCGAAGGGAGAAGCTGGACAAGTGCTGACACCCAGAAAATGTCTCTAAGACAGCACTTCTGGGGAGCAGGGCGATGGGAAGCTTTCAGACTACAGGCTACGCTCAGCGCATTGCCTAGAGACAGCTCTCCCATTCAACTCCATCTAGTCTTCACAACCTTACCGAGACAGAGCAAATCAAAAGATAACACCTAAGACTGATCAATTAATACACTGATTAGGCATCCAAATTGATCAAAGCCTGTTGTTTTCCACATTTTTTTTTAAAAAAAGAAATGTTAAATACTTACATCAGAGACTACAATAGATTCAGAATCTACATTTAGTTACTGTATCGTACCAACTTCATAAAATGAAAGGTTTTATTTCTCTAGGAGTTTATTTTAAATAGGGTCACAGAACAAGCGTCAGAGAATTCACAATACATGCAAATTTTTTAAAGAAAACACAGACTGTGCTATCATAGAGACCAAAGCATTTTACAACCAGAAGATGCTCCCACCTGAGTAACGTGTAGTCTAAAACCCAGGAGATTTCTATACGAAAAGCCAATCCACTGACTCTTGAAATCAATCAATGACAAATTTTTATCTGGCTTTTGTGGACACTGAATCACACCCAAAAGAACATATGTGGTGGGGAAAGGTCACGGGCACAAGCCCAGCGGGGAACAAGCCCATGCGGTCGTCAGCTCCGTGTTACACAAAGCATCGCACGCCCCAATTCCTTCACTCTCCGCTCCCAGCTCTCTAGTTCTGCTGCCAGAGGAGTGACTGGCGGTGTGCGCTACCACATCACAAAGATTTAAGTCCTAAGAAGAGACTAAAAGCGCACAACTCCCCCTTTCCCAGCTATGCGGGGAGGCTGCTGACCGGCGAACGCTTCTGGTTAAAACAGGGAAGCTGTTACGTGACAAAGATCTGCTCTTGCTTCTGCCCAGCTGAGGCCGAAAAGCACAGCGCTGTCTCCGGCACACCACTGCCCCTCATCTGTAAAACACAGCAGCCTTCACTGCTGTCCTAACATGAATTTGGATGCAACTCCATCCCCTGGCTCGGACTCACAGGCAACTCTAGAGCCCCAGCCCATACAGGTTACAGTCCAGCACAGATCTTGGCTACGGGGCCAGATCTCTTCAGCTCTGGCCGTCACCCTGGCTGAGAAAGGACCAAGCACTTCTAGAGCAATGGTAAGAACTACCCAAGCTTCAACTCCTACCCAGGGTTCTGTCTTCTGACAGTGCTGCACACTGTAAGGTCACATTATAATTTGACTACATATTCACCTGCATGTTCATCCTTTATCCTGAGGCTCCAGAGGTGCAGCTCTCGCATCTTTGCACATTCTAAGCCCTAATTCCTGATGGAAATAATAGATCTTATTGCTCAACCCAGGGGAGGAGTGTTACAACTTCTGGGGACAAAATAAGGCGGCTGGGAAATGCAACACGACTATATTGCAGCCAAGAGAAAGAGAATGTGACATCCACAACACCAAGGACGTTCTAAATAACTGAGGAAAGAAGACTTTGCCCTTGTTGAAAGCCATCAAACTCCACACCCGATAGCTCCATATCTCACAATTCATGGCATCCCTTCTAGACCTTCTATAAACCAACTTCAGCACATGTGGGTGTCTGTTCTTAAGTTTTTGTTCCCATAGTTACCAATGTACTTTACCACAGGAAAAAACAGCAGGTGGCTAGACATAGAACAAAATCACCATTCTTTCAACATACGAAGAGTTGGGAAGTTTCAAATTGAGATTTTATTCCCGAGTCTTTGCGTTAGTCTTGGTAACTGTAATCAGATCGGCAAAGCGCAGTATCCTTCAAGACAGTTACCAAGACTAACGCAATCAGATCGGCAAAGCGCAGTATCCTTCAAGGGGTTTATTGCTCAGTCAACTGTAAATTCAGCAGCATCCAGTAAAACGAAGAATCTCCAGCCTTGCACCTGATGATGCCATGGGGTCACACAATCTAGTGCAGAAATAGTTTCTTCTTTTATTGGTAATTTGAAATACTCCCCAGGTCTCCTTGATACCTTCACATGTGCTTTCTGCAGAGAAAAGGTAAAGAAGCCCAGCATGCTGTGCACAGGATAGATGTCTCACAATAAAATTATCTTTGTGGGATAAAAGCAAACATCAACAGTCCATTCAGCCAAAACAACAATTTACTGGAAGTTTCCTATCAAAACTATCACAGCTTGCAAGGTAATACCTTCTCCATTTTCAGCTAAAATAGAGGGTAAAACACACTGACATTTTCCTGGCATTGAATATGCTGCAAATAATAACCTGACACTTTACACTAATACATTTTGTGACTTTCTGTATAATAAAGTAAGATGTGGTACTGTCTTAATTACGTTCAGTCCCTGCTGTATCTTTTCTGTAGTCTCTCTCTCATTTTTTAAATGGAACAATAGAGGCTCGCAAAACGTACACCTCTTGCCCAAAGACCCCAAAAGCCAAGAGGTTTTTCTGAGAACGGGCCCTGCTGTAAGTTCCCAATGATTCCTTTAGAACTGAGCGAGCAGGAATCCTAGAATGGCCTAGGCTGGAAGGGACCCCAGAGATCATTTAATCCAATCTCCCTGTCACGGGCGGGGACCATCTTCTGCAGCTGCAGCTTCCAATTTCTAGCAGCCCAAGTGACCTGTTCCTGCTCAGACTCTGCCAGGCACAGAGCAAATTCTGTCCTCAAATTCCACCAGCCTGGACGCAAGGCAGATTGACTGACTTTGATTTGTACCACGGGCTTTTAAGGTGAAGCAACAATACTTTATACCACCCTCATGGCTGCAGTGGCTTTACGTCAACATGGTATTTTAGCAGTTAGTCATCACTCTCTTTTATCTAAGGTGCAGCAATCTGCTTGAAACTGTTTGGGCTTTCCTTCGGAGCTCCAGTATCTTTATTATTGAAGATCTAATGTTGAGGAGGCAGAGTTTTCAGGCAAACCTCTATGCACCATCAGGAATCAGAGAGCTAAGGGAAGGCAGATCATAAAGGTTTACTAGGAAGGAGTTGTGCTTGAAGTACAATCCAGCACGGTGCTGTTCCTAATGTCTATATTTTATGGGGAAAAAAAAGGAAACAAAATACTTTCATTCATCCACAAAGATGAAGTCCCTGCCAGAAATTATGCAGTCAAGCTGAACAGGCAGGAACACTCCCACTGTTAGTACTTGTGAAGAACTACTAGTACCCTCCTGGCATCAAGAAGTATTTTATTGGAACACATCAATCAGTGAAATTTTGATGTCTCTGCTATTTAAGATGAGAAGCTACTAAACCTTCCTAAAGGTCACTCTCCAAATTTGGAGTCTTTTGACCACTCTCTGAAGAGCCTTTTTTCCAGTGGGAGGAATGAGGGGAAGGACTTTTCTCAGTGATGAGATGCCAATTGTTCAGCTTCAACCACAGGCTTCGGAGAGATGGGTGGTGAAATCCTCATCCTGTTACAGCCTTCCTGAGGAACATCATAAGGCACTAAATTACTCTCTGCCAGTAAACATGTACATAAGCACCCAATTTTCAGAACTAGGGGCATCTACTTCCTATTTATTTGAAGAAGACTCAGTCACCTAGAACTTTTGCAGGCTGCATTAGCTGCCTACATACATGTGGGAATGCAAATAATTTAAAAATCCATCCAATGTTAAACCAGAGATTTTTAAGCTTCTGCCTTTAGGCAATTTGCGAAGCATTTGGTTATCAAGTGAATAAGGTCCAATTGCGTACTTTTCCAAAAGCTGCATTAACTGAATTTCAGAATCACATTAACAAAAACCAAGTCAAACTTGACTGTTAGGGCAGCGTTAGCCACTTTGGATTGTAACACTGATACTAACTTTGAACTGTTTGAATGTCTTGCCTTTGGCTTATAGCCTGCCCTTTAGACTCAAATAGCCAGGAACAGCCTAAGAAGTACACAAAAGAAAAAAAAAAAAAAAAAAAAAAAAGGTATTTCTCTTTCAGAAGAAACCTCATCTCCTTTGTCACATCACTGAAGTACGATCTTAAAGGGGAAGACCAGGGTACAGGGCCTGCCTCCCCAGCTGTGAGAGCCTTGGCCCTGACCTGTGCTCACAGCTGGAGGGGCTGTGCTCAGTGTCAAGTACAAACCACAGCCTGAGAAACACTGCAGGGCAATGGACGCCTATTGGAGGACTTATTTTTCCGTACGTTCTATTCTGCTGTGAGAGGGTCTGTGTCTGAGTATATACAGCACCGAACAGGACATCAGGCTGAATTCCTTACTCAGCTACTAACCTGAGGATCATTTCCCTTCTTGGCAACTCTTGCTATTCCTACCTCCCCACACTTTTCCTGTCTTCTCTACTTAGTTCTGTAAACTCCTCAAGAGAGGGGCTGAATCTCAGCTACTACAGCATGGACCTGTTCTTTACAGATACATCCAAGCAACAGAGATACATCTCACAGAGATTAACATTACGTTACCTCAAATCCCTTTGTCTCCCCCATAATCTCTTTGTTCTCTCTTTAAAAATTGAAATGCATTCAAATCTGTGCCTGAATGCAGCCCAACACAATTCCTTTATTCCATTTTCCTTCTGCTGGTGGTGGGAAGGAGCATGCTCACAGCTCTCGTCTCTGTGCTTGCTCGCGTTACTGCTTTTGACATACTTTTACCCTACAGCCTATTGTCTGCAAAGCTCAGATTCCTCTAAGAAGCTAGTGTCAGCGCAAGCAGAGCGCTGTGGAAAAGGTGCAAAACCACCACCAACAGAAGAGAATTGCGGCTGCCAGAACTACACAGGTTGTCCTTATAAACAGGCAATAAGGTGCTTCATGATAAACTGCATCTCTGTTCTGTGCTGCGGACAAGATGTGTAAAAAGCAGCTGTGTTGCACTCTGCTCCATTGTTCCAAAGAAGCTGAAAAAGATAAATGCATTGCCCTGTAAAAGCACTAAGTAGCTGCTTATGTTCATGCTTTGTTAAACTTTCCAGACACTCGAGGGTGTTTAAAATTATGATGCATATTAAATTTAAGCAGACTTACTATCCACGTGCTCTGAATGCAATGAACACTTCACTGCCTCACATTTCCTACCAAAAAATGGCAAATTTTCTACAAGACACACACGTGTGTGTTGCATAGGTCTAAGAGAAAACCTTTAGGTGTACAGATACTCTGACGTAACAATGAATGCCCGAGTTAAAATGTTCTCCCAGAGGGTTTTTATTTACCTGCACACACAACTTGAAGTGCCCCCAAGACCAGTTACAATGAAAGAGACCTCCAAAAGCGCTGGGCATCTGTAGGCCAACAGCAACTTCGGCGACTTTGCACTGGAAGTTCTTAAGTTTCATCACGAAAATTCCAGCTAACACACTCAGATCATTCTGCCTGCTACCAACATGGGAACAGAACAATTTGCACTGTACGGCCTCATAGTTGCAACTCTAATACACTTGAGCTTGGATACACATTTTCCAAACACCACTGCACAAAGATAGCAGTAGAGTGTGGGAATTGTAGGGCACTAACTGCGCTAATGTGAACTCTGACACTTACCGAGATGAACAGACGTTTTTGCCCAGTAAAGAGGCATTTCAAAACTGAAGTTATCTGTGTTTTGCAACATATGATAAATTCCCTAAGCAGATACTATGGGGAGATGAGTGTGACTTCCAGTGTACAGAGGAACATCCAAACTGAGATAGCCAAGTCTGACTTGAAAATAGAGGGCCTGTTTCTCTACTTCCGAGCACTCTTCTTACGCAATGCTTTAATTTAGACTATCCTGAGTACTGGCGCAGAATTAATCAGGTCAGCGAATGGAGACTGCTAGCCCCGAATACTACACCTTTAAATACTTTTTTACTGTCAGTTCAACTCCTCTAATTTTAAATTGGTTTCATACTCCAGGCCCATTGGGCAGGCAGGTAAACCCTTCCCCAAAAAATGCCACTGACAAGAGGCCAACACCCTCAGCTCTTGAGGTTATTCCCCTTTTTTCTACAGCTTGTTTACTGGATTGTTAAGCATTCTGGCAGCAAATGGAAGGGGGTGGGGAAGAAGACGAGCTGCCACATTTCTAAAATTAGCATCTTCTGTCTCCGAGAAGCCTGTGGAGATTAAAAAAATTAGGTTTCTCTGCAAGATGCAGAGATGTGGAATTTAAACAGCGTTACACAGCTAAATTCTTAGGCTCCGTTTCATACCAGAAAGCTAGCTCACCTTCCCTCTTCCCTGCTCCCAGCTGTCAGTCAGAGGCTATTACCCCAAAATAGCACGTCCATTTTATTATATAAAGTAATTGCATTCATTTGCCCTGTCATCCATGAGCAGCTCCATGACATCTTCCACATGAGCTTGCCTGTAAAGTCACAGGCTCATTCCCTTTTACAGGTCACTCCCGCTGTGCTGTCAGATCGGCATTGCGAGAACCGCAGTTCCCTGCTCAGCTGGTTTGCTGCCCTCAGCTGTATTTTTTTGGTCCTCAGGAACCAGGTAATGCCCTTTGCAGAGAATTTGTTGTGTGTTTCTTCAGTGTTTAAAAGGCAAACGTTCACAACAGAAGCTGCTGCGGTTAACTCCTGCACACAGATGTGTGTGGGGATTTAGCCCTTACTGTACTCTACTTCCAGAGCAGAATCACACCATGGTATGTCTGTTTTACCACACATCTGTAACAAAAACACAATTAAAATTCACAATATTTTGATCTTTATTATTTACTAATAAAATCCAGGGCTAAAAGGACTGATTGTGCCTCAGTTCCTGTCAGTCACACTCATGCTACCAGTACCATTTGCTCCGTGCAAAAATACCAGAAGCAGAAATAGACCTCTGTTGCAAAATCTTAACTCAGAATGTTGCTCTTTCACAGATGGGCTTTAAGTTAGAAATGGAAGAGGTTCAGGAATGAAACTCAAATTCCTTTCCAAGAATCAGTAAGTGTGCCAAAGTCCCACTTTGGTTTACCTCCTGAAGGAGCTGAAGAGTCAGCCATGGAACAAACGCAGGCTAGCACAGACATTTGAAACATATGGGACTGGAAGCTTTTGTTCCAAGATTCCCTATTTTTTCTAGCAATTATGTTTATTCTACTATTACAAGTCTCAGCTCATGTCTTGTAACAACTATATTTGCTTAGATTACCTCTCACCACTTCTTTCAAATATCAGAAACATCAGTGAACAACACTGCAGCAGAGACTTGTGAAAAGAATTGGGAAGGTTTTCTTTTATGATTTCTACCAAGGAAAGCGCTCAAAATAATACATGGATTTTGGATCAATGCATTTGTTTCATCAGAATAGGCACTGGCTTTAAAAGCAGAGAAGATAGTAAGATACTACAAAATACTATAGCATATTACATACTATACACTAAGTTACATACGCTATATATTAATATATATAACATTAAATAACGTGTTTCAACACCAAAAAACCCGCACATTTTGTTCCAAAACTGAAGAAACAGGTTTATTTGAATATACTATGAAATACTTCATATTTTTAACCTGCAATGAAAATCAAACAAAAAACCAAAGCAGTTTCGCAAAATATTTCACATGTGGTGAAAGTCCATAGATTTAAAGTAAGTGAGTTCATTCAAGGTATGCCAGCCAACTCTAGCTTAGATGGTTACTATAAAAATTCGCTTCAACAGACTCAAGTTTAGGCCTTTTTGTATCCTAAGCACTGGCTGTCCTACAAATACGACAGAGATGCCGTAATTCATAGCTTAACACGGGAACTTACTGCAAGTTAAATCTCCACGTATGTATCTCCACAGATCACTGCTAGATTAAAACTACCGTCACTCCTTTTAGCTATTTCTTACTAACCAAAAAGTATAGAGCTCTGTTTAATTATTAGCCAGTCTGAGCACCAAAAAAAAAAAAAAAAAAAATAGCCTGCATGCAACAGCATCACTATTCGTAGTGATATCCCATATGCACTTATGTTTGCTCTGACCTCTCAGACACAGCCCTTAGAGATCCCCAGGACCAGCCTTTGCTCCTGCAAGCTGAGCTTCCTTCAAGGTGACCAACAGCCCTGCCAACACGAAACCCCTCATCTTTCTTCAAGGGAAATCCCTGCCTGCAACAACCCAGTGAATTGAGTCTGTCCTCACTGTCCACCGCCCATGGGTTGTTCATTCTTGGTAATAAATTATGAATGCCCCCCCATAAGCATCTGTTACTCAAATCACCAGCTAAATAATGCATGAATAAATGAAGAGACTCCTCTGAGGGGAGAGAACTGTGGGGGACTAAACTTTGAATCATGTGCTGAAGCAACAAGCATCAAAGCTTTACTGTCAGGTTTGACCCAAGCTGGGGTTTATTTTTTAAAAGGGTTAGAACTAACCTCTTCTGAACAGGAGTGGCTAAACAGCAGGGGCATGGCATGAAAGCTTGCCCAGATACACAGGGCAAGAATGAAACCCCAAATGAAGAAACTTGCTAGGAGCACATGGGCATCACAGGTCTTCACTATCTCGTGTCAGTCTGAATTGGGACAAAAGGTTGCAAGTTGATAATTTTCACCAGAAATACATCGGCAGTGTTCTGGTTCAAGAGAACTGATGCAATTTGAAAATACAAACCCTGCAAATGAAATAAAAGCTGAAGAAAGGCTGCTCAAGGAAGTTTCTAAGCTTATAATAATCTTAGAATGATCGAAAATTAGAATAAAGACAAGTGACAGTCCTTGAAAATATCCACCCAATCAAACTACAACCACACAGCTACACCTAGTAAGAAAATAAACTTCATTATTCCTAGTAGTTCATTATGAGCCAAATTTATAAAACCATGTGCAAATAAATTCATTACCAAATAATTCATAGTTCCTGTTATGCAGAGAACTTACTGCTGCTTCAGGCAAAAAGAATCTGCATTAAAATACAAAACCTGTATTTCAAAACACCACCTTTGGAAAGGGGAAAAAGGGAATTGCCACACTGCATTAGGCTGTATATCCACATAAGAAAACCGAGATATATTCCTGGAACATCCAATTAAAGCCTGTTAGATCAAAGCTTGAAGGAATATTGAAATGAACCAAAACTTGCCAAACACATCAAAGGATGAAGGAAGTGTCCTAGTGTCATGAAGAAAAGGAAAGGGGAATTAGTTTCATCCTTGGATGCCTTATCTGATTGCACTTTGTACATAAGGAGCCCAACTAGCCATTATTACCTGGAAGTACTTGTTTTAAACAAGTTTTTCACTGTGTACCTCCCCAGAGAGTCAGGACCCACCCTCCCTGTAACTATCTATTGGCAATGGAAAACCGCGATTACATCCCCTCCTTGGCTTCTCTCCTCCGAGCCAGCTGAGTCCAGCTCCCTCACCTTCTGTCCTTGCCCGTCCTGTGCTTCAAACCCAGAACATCCTGTCAAGCGCCGCTGGAGGTTCGGCTTGGAAACGTCACCCATGTGCTGAGGAACCAAAACTGGAAATAGAGAATGGCACATCTCCAGACTCTTCATTCACACAAACTGCAAAAATCCCCTTAATTATTTTACTCTGTAGAAGGGCACAATGCAGGCTACTCTTTGCCAGGTCGTTGCCAAAGCCTCCGTACTTTTTAGTGCATCTTATCCATCAAGAGCATAAGCATCACCTGTTCAGGTCCTGAGGGCAGATATTTATTTTTCCATTAAAAAAAAGGAATGAAACGATCTGTCACTGCATTGTCTCCTGTCCCAAATTCTTATGCTGCACATTTCACAACAAAAAAGCAGCACAGGCCCTTCACAACTCTCTCACACTTTCAGCTTTTTTTGTTGCCTCAAACTTTGTTCTGATCAAAGCGGGAAATGTGCATGGCTGGAACGTTACTTGAAGTTGGTTACCAAGTTTAAGCGAGAAGTAAACAAACTGCACACAGCACAATCAGTCAAATCACCTGAATTTGCAGTAGTAAAGAAAACTGGTTTCTAAGCCAGACAATAAAGAATTCAGCACACAATACAGAGAATACAGACTTTATCCCTATTCTACCTGTAAGAAGCTTGAATCTAACATCTGGTACTACTAAAAGGAAAAAAAAAAAAGCCCTTCCAGTGGTGGATTAATCACAAGCATCTCAACAGTACTGTGGCAAGCAAATGCTAGGAGAGTGGGGAAGGTTATATAAAGCCTACAGAGAGAAGAAAAAAAAGCAAGAATAGAACTGTTCTGCTGGAATAATATCCCCCTAAGGTCACTGTTTCTCTGAGCACAGAAGAAAGTCAAGGTAGCAGTGCACCGTGCAAGACAATTAAGTGGTTGTTCAATAGAGTTTAGAATAAACTCTAATCTCCCCATTTAACATTTTCTGAGGACCTGGTTTGCACAGCACCTGAATGCCTGCAGGTGCTTTTAACAGCTAGATGCATTCCATGTGTTAGCTGTAATTTACTTGTCAGTCATTTACTTGACTAATTACCTACTCAGAATGGCTCGTCACACAGGATACTTGAAATGTTACAAGCATCATTAAAGATGTGATAGCTTTATCCTCAAACAGAACGGAGATACAAGTAACATCATCCTCCACACAAATATGCTTTGCCATAAAACACACAACTGACATATTCATACACAGAACCGCAAAACACACAACGCCAGGGAATAAATTTGAGATCTAAACATGTTAATGCCTTAAAAGAACTATGTACCACAGCCAAAGATAAGAGTGCCTGCACAATTAAAACTCATCAGCATAACCCATGAGAGCAAAACTACTGCGTAATCACGGAGAGGACACAGGTACATCAGAGCTGCAGTCTGTGTGGCACTTAGCCCAAGTGATTCTATTCCAGAGAGCAACGATTAATGACAGTGAGAAATGATGCATGGAGTTCAGCACACTGCATTGTGAAGTCTCTTACTTAAAAGCCAGCCTTTGCTTCATCCGTTAGCAAAGTGTGCAAGGTACACCTGAGCGTGATGTCTATAGCTAAAGAAACTGCTCTGAAGTAGAGCAATTCATAATTCTCTGACAAATTTGTTTATCTTCAGCATTACCATTTCCCTGAAGCAGTACATATTTCACTTACTGTAAGTGAAATGGATTTTCATTTACTTAACAGTCTTTTTATTAATCCAGGAGCTATGCCCATAATTAATGAAACATGCCTGCTTAGAGATAAAAAAGCTTTTGGACTGACAACGTGCTGATAAGGTCTAAAAAATATCCTCTAAACAAGCAAGGTCCAACAGCTAAACAAACACCTCTGAACAAGGGATAAAGACTAATGTGATGTTATCAAAGTACTACTACAAAACAATTGTGCCCATAAGCACAATATATCCTCTAGCTAAAATTCTAGTGTATACAGTAAATAGAATAAAACCACCTACTGTCCTTCTGCGGTGGGCTTCCTAAATCCATTGTCTTGTAGAAACAAGATTTTTTTCCCCAATTGCCTATGTTAGAGTGCAAAAACACTCAGCATTTTCCCTCCGTCTTGCTCCCTCTTCTGTAAGTCCCTCTTTCTGTTCGTGTGAGAAGGCAGTTTAAATTTCATCCCATTTATTAGCTCAGTCACTGAGGAATCACTGTCAGTTTTCCGATGGTACAAGCTCCTTTACTGTACACAATACTCGAGGAAGCGGGGGAGAGAAAAGAGGTAGGATTTTATCTAAACTACTTTTTGCTGGAACAATTAACTCTTAACTGACTGACACCTCCTTCCTGGTATCTCTAGTGTCAGTTGACACTGAAATGTCTGCTGCTCTAAGGCAACAGGGAATTCTTTATGACAGCTGTTTAATGTTCATGTTCCTTCTTTTAAGATTTCCTCTGCTTTTCGCTTCCACTGCTTAACAAGCAAGTACAGTCAGACACTGCCACAGCCATGATTTCTTCCCCTGCGAGGTGTCCCTTTTCGGTTAAGCCAGAGTGATTAAGGATCCTGGTCACTAACAGCTTCTAAAACTTCTAGAGATCTCTATTAGAGATTTATTTTCCACCACCTAATGCTTGCTGCTTCTTCAGGTAGAGTATTTAAACCCTCCAATGCTGAACAACCAAAAATAACAAAATTATTTGCAAAGAAAATAAATTCACTGCTTCTAGAAAAATAAGATGTAGATGCACCTGTGCACAGGATCCTCCTCCCCAAACACCCAGGCTTTCAAGGTAGCAGAACAGAATTGTGTTCACTCCTTTTCTGTGAATTTACAGTCATGTAGGAAAGGACAATCTTGCTCCACTTTTCTCAATCACCTGTTCTAATAAGGAAACACAGTTTAGTAACATGGCCTCGCAGCCAGTTCAGTACAATCAAACCAGGACTGGCGAAAAAGCACTTCCAGCATAAGAGGTCCCTAATGGAACAGCTTCCCTTCCCACTGGCTGCGCAGGTTTAACCCATGGTTTGTATCTCGGAGATCAGGAGCTCAAAAATAGTCCCTTTTACTACGTAGCCAGAGATGCAGCTGAAGAATCCTGGATATGCCTCGAAGACAGGAGCAGCCACACATAAAGCAGTTCCTCATAGTTCATTATCTGCAGAAAGTCATTGCCATTTCCTTTAGAAGACAACCAAAGTTATTTTTTCTCTCAGGAAACAGAGCATTCTCCTCTCTGATGAAGTATTTAACCTCAGATCAAACTGCCAGAAAAGATTCTGAGGTGAACAAAGATAAAAAAGGAAAAGTTCGTGTAGATGAGGGGCATTTAAATGTTTTGGGAGGTAAGCAATATCTGAAGCCAGGCAGGATTCACAGCGTCCTAAAGTCAAGGATGGCTTGGATTTGAAAAAGCCACTTGCCAAACTCAACGTGCAAATCAAAGCCAGTCACCAGTCTGTGCTGAAAGACACTTGGCTCTATCAGCATCCAGTGACTTTCAGGGGGATTAAGTTGAACACAACTATCAGCAGATACAAATAATTTACTTGTGAGAAAACGTGTGAGGGAGAGACTCAGCTTTCGTTTACAGAGCTTACAAGCCCAGCATCCTTCTGAGCCGATTTGACTGACAGGCACGTTCACACCTAATGGCTGTATCTCAAGAACTTCCCACAGATAATGCCAATACAGTTGAACTTTGCTAAAGAATACTAGATTCTACCTCCCATCCCCCAATCTTTGACAAACACACAGGCTAAACACCCATTCAAATGAACAAAAGGAATATATTTTACCCCTCACAGCATTATAAAGATTTTTTGATTGTTGCAGCACTGATTCGGTCAATGCAGAACTTGAATTTACTACCTCTAAACATACTACAACTCATTCTAGCCATTTGACTGAGCATTATTTTTACATATTTCACTAGTCTCTATGAATCAAACTATAAAGAAATGTAACTTTGCAGCTACCAGATACTCACACCCATCAAGAACTTTTATTCTGCGTTGCAACCAGCAGCGGTTTTGAGGGAACGCAGTAGTTGCCCTAGGTAATAACCATCAAGCGATGCCAGGTACAAAAGCTCTAGGAATAACAGTACTCTGACGGGACTGGTTTCGAGGCAGCATGAAGCTTTCCAACCCTGCATTCTATAAAGATGAAATGAATATTTGCAGGCTGGGTAAATACGAGTACACATGCAGTGTAGTCTCCTGGGGCTTCTCTCTTCCACGGGAAGCTGGCACAGCACTGATCATACATGGTGGGAGATAAGTGTTTTTGCATCGTGGGTTGGTCACTGCACTACTCGCAAGAACTGTTTAATAAACATGGAAGATTTATATCTATATATATAAAGATATAACTTGCTGTTCCAAAGTTTCCCCTCCTTTTCAGTGGGGTTTGTGCTCATAGTGCCAGCTTAGCATTTGTGCATTCATCCAGCAGATGGCAACAGCGATACACAGGGACTATCGCCTTGGCCATACCCTCACCCCAGACTCCGGAATGTGTGTGCAAATAGTTCTTATTTATTCTTCTTGAAATGCCCCATTTCCCAGTACATACCTCTAAAAATCTTTACAGGCAACACATATACTAGAGAAAGAGTAATAAAGCTTGAGGGTGCAGATTTTAGTGGAGGTAGAGGAAGAAACAAGGTAACATTCGTGTGATCTAGCTTCTAATTCATATTCAACCATAAAAGCTCTTACACTAGCACACCAAAAATTTAATATGCCTCAGGTTTTACCTTAGCAAAAGGATTCCACTTCTTCCACAAGTGAAGCAAATAAAAAGATCCATTAGCATCCCAGCAGTAGCTCAGATCAGACAGTACCGAACAATACAGAATACTGACGATGCAGAACAGTTTGGTCAGTACCTTTTATCGTGTTTTCACTAGTTCTACAGGACAAACAGAGTCAGCATATAAATCGATTATCCAAGAACTCTCCCCTTTTTATTATCGCCGCATGACTTCAAGAGAACACGCAACTAAGGGTGGGGCCAACCTGCAATATTCCTGCCGGCAGTGCAGAACAAGCACCAAATCAGGCCTCTGCCTTAAGCTCCTTCATGGTTCCTGTGGCCATTTCTGGCGGTTTCGCAACCTTCCACATATTTATTCTAACAAAACTCCACTAAGAAAAAGGCAGGTCATTTTTAATATTCGGCGATTCCAAAACAAAACCAGTATCCACGGTCAAAGGATACCCATGGTCAGTTGGAGACAACGAACTGGAGACCCCTCTGCTCCACTGCAGGTGCCACAGGCAGTAGCACTTAGTCCTCGGGCTTCAAACACCTTTCAGTGGGGATGTCTGTGCCTAAACAGGAGGTACGAGACTAAACACCTTTAGGCATCTTGGCGCAGAGCCTCCAAAAACTACAGGACAATACACTTGACTAAATCCAGGCAAATAAAAACCGCAAACAAAATCAGAAAGGAATTAATCTGATCTAGAAAGCCTGACAAGATTTTCATTGCCTACAGAATCTGAGCTAAATGGCAAGGCTTAAAAAAGTAATTTGATCTAAACTACTGTCCTTAAGAAAGCAAATGTCCATTCCTCAGACAGGAAAAAGGAATACGCTGCCCTCTAGTGTTAAGCTACAGACAGCTATTGCCTTTTGCATTGCAGAAAGACCCGAGCACCAGTAGTCATCAAGTAGTTCAAGATACTTTCTCCTTTACAACGCACACACTACAGAAATCGCACCGTTTCTTACAAATTTGTAAGATAAAACAGCTCAAAGACTGAATTCTTTCAAAGAATTTTTCTTCTAAGACTTTAACCGTATTAAAGAATGCTACGCAAGCATGGCCAACAGAACACAGACTATTTCACAAACTGAAAACTGATTCAGTTTCATGGTCCCATCAGTCCTCAGATCTGCTCTAGCTCACCACCATCATCTGGGGTGAAAACACAACAGTTTGTGATCGCTCAGGCAAAACAGCCCCCCAAACGTTTGGCTGCTCATTTGCACATATATGTCTACAAATAGAACATTTTGTTTCAAAAACTTGAGCGTCTGGCTACATATCGCCAGTCACATTCTGAATCTGCACTCAGAAACACTAAAAGCCTGAACTTGAAGAAATTCTAGGCTGAAATGGGCTCAAGCAATAACGTAGAAATATTACACAGGGAGCCCAGTTTTGATCCCCATTGTAATCCTGTGAGGCACAGAGCAAGGACTCGGCTCATCCAGGATAACTGCAAAAAAAGCCAGCAGCAGATTTGGAACCTGCCGACTGCCATCCTCGGGTATGGTTCTCGCCACAACTCACAGACACACAACTGCATCAAGAGAAAACGAACCCAAACCAGGATTTGTTCTTCAGTCGCTCACCCATACACGCAGAACTCGTAGAACCACAGTATCAGTTCACGTTTTATTTTTAACTGATGGGCAGTTTCACAGAAATCTAGCTTTAATTCACGTATCGCTTGTGCGTCTGTTCTTCAGCTAAACTTGTGTCCTAGAACGGTTTGGGTGGAAGGGACCTTCAGAGTTGCTCTAGCCCGAGCCCTTGCCGTGGCGCGCCTGCCAGGCAGCGTGCTGGAGCCACATGCTGAAGGCCATCTGAGCTACTTCTCCAGGCTAATCTGATGTACTACATATCTAAGCAAACAGGATTTTGCATGTCTCTGCACAACACTCTTAAAAAAAATCAGATTACAAGGGAAAAGTGAGTCTAGACAAGCCAGAACGCATTTGAAAAATGGAAGATTACTGAATTTGCCATTTACCTCCTCGACACTGGACATTCCCAATGCTGCTATAATAATGTTGAATCACATTATACAGCAAATTTATGTAAAAGTTAATTGCATTCCACTCAGATTTCCTTTTTATATAGCAATTTTACTCCTCACCTATGTACTGCCTACACAGAAAAGCAGTTTTCATTCAAAAAAACCAGCAGCTTTTGAAAACAATTTGCCTCAACTGATGGAACGAATCGGAAAACTGAAGAAGAATGCAAAGAGTTTCAAGCCACCTAAGATTAATAGGTATAGTACAGATTGTAGGTAGCTATGATACCATGGGACCAAATGATCAACTGAGGAGCATTTCTTTAACTGCATCGATTTATTCCAACTAGTGATTTAACTCTCTACCTTCATCGTTTCCTACGTTTTCTTGCAGATAGATTCACCCAAGCAAGAAAGCTGGTGTTACATTTGACAGCATAAGCTTGACAGTGCTAAAATGTCCTATTTGAAAGCCCAGGGTCCTCAGGACAACAGCTCCTGTGATCACTTCCATGTAGATTGCTCAGCAATTATTGCAATACAAAGGCAGACTAAGATAAGAGCTGTCGCTGCACTACACAGCATTTCAAGTGAGTCATACAAAGAGTTAATTGCGGAGTTAAGAACAAACTCAAGTGGGTGTTCTGAACAAGTCTGCAAAGGGATTCCTGAGTTGCAGACCAGCTTTTGTCTAGGTTCAGACCCACTTGCATTGGAATGCTGGAAGTGCTGCACAGGCACAATGAAGACTTTCTCTCCCTCCAGCTATTTCTGCCATTTCCTTGCACTATGTCCTACGTAGGCACACTGATAGAGCTTTATGTATAGAAGTATATAACAGACAATTCTTGTTCAGGAGGCAACAAACTACAGTTCATCCTAGAAATAAAAAGTAGGTCCCTACTTTTACTTGATATAGTAATAACTGGAACATACCACCTTCTGTAGTGACAGAAAACACAAAAATTATGTAAGACACCTATTTCACCTCTGGATTTCCATGCTTTTTCTTAAATCTCTTGCAAACCATTGTATGAGAAAGATAGAAAAAAAATTGTCATTGTTGTTCAATTTGCAGGTGAGAGGCAGGATACAATTTTTGTAAATATATTTTTTTTCCTTAGTGACACACTCTAACAGCATTGAGGCAACCTTCCCCAGAGCATACAAGCACATCTTCACAGGCTGAGGAACCACAAGCTACGTGGTTGAGTCACCGACCCTGGAAGTGTTTAAGAGACGGGTGGAGGTTGCATTGGGGGACATAGTTTAGCAGGTTAATAGGGCTGGGACAAAGGCTGGACTCAACGATCTTCAGGGTCTCTTCCAGCTGAAACTATTCTATGATTCCATGAATTGACTGGCCTGCAGAGCTAAGGGTGAGAGAGCTCCGGAGGTGCTAAAGATTCCACCAGGGGCCTTCAGTGTTCCAGAGACTCAGCCACTTACTGCACACAGCGGACCCCAGAAGCACATTTAGGCATGGTGCCTATCTCTACTTGGAAAAAATAGTATCACTAAATATACAATAAGATTAAGACAAGAACTAAAGCAATGACAGTTAGTTATGGATCATATTTTCACTATGCTGAATACATGAAGCTCCAATTAAAATCTTGGGATAAATCAATTTTTTTTTTTTAATTTTAAATGTAACAAACCAGCTCTTCCTCCTCCAGATCTTTCCTGCAGCACAAATTCATCTGCCACAGACATCAGTTACACAATTCCCTGCCTCCTACCCAATTTCCAGTCAACACCTGATGTGCAAAATCACATCTGCAATCTCCAGAGCTTCCAAACAGAAGAGCTCATTTTCCTCTGCGCCAGCTGTCACTCAGAAAAGAGCAACAGCTAACAATAGTTCTTCTTTGAGCTGTATCTCTCAGCTCGGTTCAGACAACTCCGTGGCACAGAGCCACAACCTGAGGCAGTATAAATCCTGCTCTCATCAACTTCAAGAAAGATTTTCCAGAAGCACTTTAAAGAATCAAGGAAAAAAGTTGCAATCAGTTTTGACAGTCTCTGCCTATGATACCAATTTACATTTTTAAAATACATGGCCCAAATGTTTTGCTTTGAGAAGGGAGTTGGGTTTTCCTTGCCGCACTTAGGGCCTTCATCGCTGCATCCTACTGCAATGACTTCTCCTGCTTTTCCCAGCTTTTAGCATTCCCTCTGTAATACATCCAGTAAAGAATAAAATATTTAGGAGTACTTGGTGCTGCTGAACACAGGAGCCTGGCAGAAAGCCAAAAATTAGTTGATAGGCAACCGCGCTACAATCACCCACAAAAAGGATAATGCTAAGGTACAGGGCTACCGCTGTTTCTTTCTCATTAGTACGAATTGCTTTGACAAGAAAAGCAATATTTTGCCTCACAACGATTCAGCAATACCTCACTGCCTTCTTCAGAGGAATTCAGCTGACACAAGCATTTGTGTCTCCTGTGCCACTGACTACTAGAACAGGTCACACACAGGTCAGAGCACTGACACTTTGTTTACTGGTTTGGGCTGGGTTTTTTTGATTTTGTTGTTGTTGTTGTTTATTTGTTTTCTCTTGGGGGGCGTTAGTTTGGGGTTTTTTGTTGCTGTTTGGGGCTTTTTTTAAATACCCTTCACCCAAACTCTAGGTCATACCTACTACACAGGAAAAAAAGGGACTGAGGAAGATACAAACAATTCCCTCGACCAAATAGAAGGAAAACTGGAAGTTCCATATAAAATCTCTATACAACAAAAGTAAATTGAGAGAAATTTTTTCAATGCCAAACCATTAGACAAAAGGACAGTAACCTTTCACTTACCTATTGTGATGATGTTTGCAGAGAGGAAATGGAAAAAGTTTTCATCATGGAACACGAGTTCTTCTCTTTGTGTCAAATCCCCTGCCACAGATTTTGGAGAAGTCAGAGCCATCTCAACCTTCCAGAGCAGCCTAGCAATAGCGCTTCCTCCAAGTCAAAGTATTGCAGAACAGGTATCTGCAGAAAGGTTCAGTTGAGCAATAAAAATATCTCAGAAAAATCAAGAATTTCAGGATGTTTCTGGCTTACTTCCGAAGTCACAGCAAGTGTCTTCTCTGGAATTCCACATTCAGGACACTGTCCTGGGTTAATCTTGCTGACACATATTCCGCGCATTGAAGAACAGGATTTATAACATCAGTGTGGAGAAGGAACTACCACTGAGCTCCATCTTGTCAGGATGGATGTGACAGTCCTTCCCCGGAGCACGATAGTTACAAGCATTCAGTCCATCTTCCCAGCGTCTCTTTCATGTTGCAAACCTGGAGAAGACAATTTTTTTAAATAGAGGAAGTTACATTTAGCTGTTCATTATACAATACTTCCTACAGGAACATAGCTAGATGACATGCAATGGACTGACCTCAGCAGTTACTTATACCCAGATAGCTCCTGACAGAACAGAAGGCACAACACTTCTTTCCCTCAACCCAGTATTTTCTGCAATGGTAGAAAACTGGTTTTGCCAGCAGCACTTTCTCCAGAAGCCAGACTGCTCATGCTGACTTTAATTTTTTTTATATATATACACACATATACTAATAAATATGTAGATACACGTATCTATAATATACATGCATGCACTTAATCAGTCTACATAAGTGAATGTTTCAGCTCCATTCCCAAAGGACAGCTTTAAGAACTACTTGCTGTGATGCTGGCTTGTTCATTCAGTTTGGTCTCTTACCCTCTAAAGCTCTTTTCTCCTCTTACATGCCGTCAACTGTCTCCATACTGTATCTCTTCATCGTTCTCTGGCCTTCTCCTTCCCTCTTCTTACCCATCTCCTGCCCAATGGGTAGAGAAGACTCACCCTTCCAAAACTTGCGGATAGACACCCTCCTCAGAGAAAGAAGGTCAGAGTCTCGCTCCAAAGCGGCAATCACAGAAGACAGAAACCTAGGATCCTACCTTGTGCTGGTAACTCTTTGAATCTATGGGAGTCTCCTTCAGTTTGTAATTACAAGTTGAGCTCTAAACCATTGCCCTAACATGTTTTGTTGTGAAAGCACAGATCCAGTTTGACATTATTTAAAAAGAGAGAGGGCAATGAGGCTTCACTATTAATTTACAGTGAGTAGAATTGGGGGTGGAGGGTGTTTGTGAGACATTTGTAGCAAAAAAAAAATACCTAAGAGATGTCCCTGCTACAGCATTTGCTGCAATCTGAAGTTGTATCTCTCCATGTCTTTGGTCTCTCATTCAGCTTCTTCAAGAAGTCATTTCCTCTCTGCGACTATCTTTCCATCAAACCCCACCTTCTTTATTCTTTATCTTGTCAAAATCTCCTCAGTTGAGAGGGAGCATGTCAGTCAATGAAGTAATACCCATACTCAGAGCCAAATGCACAGCAACTGCATGTACGGGACAGCAGTACCGAGCAATATTACTCCTGTAGAAATTCAGGATCATTAAAATTGCTCTTTTCCACAACGGAACAGCAAATATCTCTGAAGGAAATTGGAGCATATCACTGGGTGAAATTAATTTGGCAAACAACAGGTTTATTACAAAGCGTAACTAAACTCACCAAAACCACTAGAGCAGATTTCACAATCTGACTGGATTGAAAGAGGAATCTACCAGATCTTTACACAGATAAAAATGCGGTATTTTTTGTTATGGCTTTTGCAGAATTATCAAAGATCCCAAAGTTAACAAAAAGCTGTCAGACTCCTTTAACAGCATCATCTTACCCATTAGTGACGTCACTAAAGCACACACATGCTGTAACAGTAAACCACGTCCGCTCTGGTCATCTGGCCAACTTCTCTTCCTAACCACAATTTTATAGCCATTAGCCACAAAGTGCCACTTCTGGTATGTGTGCACAGAAAGTGTTTAACCCTGAAATTAATTCAGGAAGCCAGAGCTCACAGGACAGATGAAACTGCTTTAACATCGAGACAAGATCTATCCATTTCCTTTTCGGAAAGTTGAACTGGTTGGTAGTTGTTTTGCCAGAATCTTACCTCTTTGCTTTAGGGGTTTTCTGAGAGGTCATTTCCTTTATAGGAAGTTCAATCACTGTGACTCATCATATACCAGAAAACATATCCATGAGAGTGAGGAAGACTTAATGGGCACAGATGCTCACGCTGGTACACACTGGCATCATTCCAGTGAAAGCACAAGAACTGTGACATGTTACATTGAGGCACCCACCAGAACTCAGACAAGGTCCAATACCCTTCCAGAACACACTGATACTGTGGATGAAACAGACAAAACCCCAAAACCTGAGTCACCACTTAGACCGGAATCATTTGATCAGGAAGCAGATCAATAGGATAAAAGATCAAATGGGGAAAAAAAAATAATTCTTTAAAGTATTTGAATCTGAGACTTCGGATTTGCTTTTAAACTCTGCTGTGGTTCACTATGATATGCGGTTCATTTTAAAGAATGCAACTCCATTCACCAGGCAATTCCATTAGAGATAACTTGCACGCCCAGGCATGTTACTTCACATCCAAAGCAGCTGCAAAATGAAAGAAGTCTCTTTCAGGACTATGGAACAAGGGGGTAAGCCCACACCTTAGGGTGTGATACAGCATTCTTTTTCCCAGGGGACAGAGCATGCACAGAACACACTGGCATGTGATACAGAGTTCTCTGGCAAGCAATTTAGTTAAAAATACAAGGGGGAGCACAGAAAAGGCAATCAAAAAAAAGAGCAGACAGCAGAATGTCTTTCTGGCAGCCTGATGTGTTCACCTTACACCTAGAACACAGTCATCCCACTTAAAAGGGACACCCAACATATGGCAGCTTCTCCTCACCCACTGCTTGAACCAGTGCTGCACACGCAGGAGAGCCCTGCATTTTTGCTGAATGATGTAACTGAATATTCCTTATGCAAGTAAAGAGACATTATTAAATCCAAATAATTTATCTCAGGCTTCTGTTGACAATGCACATGATTTTAGCATTTACTTTAAAAAACAAACTTGAAATTTACAGCAATTTCTATATATATTGTCCTTAGGGTCACAAGCCCCTTTTGGTTCAGATTAATAATTGACCTACATTTAAGTCCCTTCCATTACAAACAGTTGGGGAGCACCCAATTCCCTTGGTGTGCAATTCACACTTCATTTCCAATAAATACTCCTAGAAATGTGTTTATGCCATTGTCTCTAAAGATCACCTTCCAGGTATTTCTGAAACCTTAGTAAGGCACGATCCTGAACCTAAGGCTAGGCAAAGGCTTTCAGGATTTGCACAGGTGGCAACATTTTAATTCACCGCAGTAAGAAACTTGAAGAGAATTAAAAACACGGTCTCTTTTCAAGTGGGTCTTTCTTCGCACAACTTACTGTAAGACAGAAACTGAGCTGGTGAAAGTGACTGCTACATGTGTATACTGCAAACAAGAAAAACATGCTTACACTTGGCAACTTAGAAGACTGTACTGGTTTTTGGCCAAGCATCCAAACTAATTTCTTAAATTAATGAGTGGTCTGGGAACCACTTGATCCATCCTTATTTTGTCAACCATGACATACACAAACACTAACTTGTACAGGTAGCAAGTCTTCAGGACCTAATCCAATAATGTCAAAGTACAGCTCTGCTTTGTCCACCACCTTATCGTGGACTTTAGAACTTTGTTAGTCAATAAATAACGTCACTTCAACAACCTCGTCTCATTCAGAATCCGTCTAAACTCACAGGAGGGGAAGAAAGTGGGATAGATCACTTTATACTGCAGGAGACAAAAACCTATCAAGTTATTCGGCAAAGGGTGATCCAGAACCCAAAGCACAGACTGCCACCTCCCGATCCAAGGCGCACACAAACCACTTAGTGGCTTTAGTGCTAAGTGTGAACAAAAACCACCACACTGCCCCAAATCTACACACCAGAGGCCAGCTGTAAGTGGGGACTACAATGGTTGGTAAACCTCATCTTGGTCAAAGACTCACTCCAAAGCCAACAGAGCTCACGCAAAGTCTTTCTGGCGATTTCAGCCGCCTGACAACCTGTCGGCAGCTCCGCTCACAGCCACCTACCTCTGTACAATCCAGTGTGGTCACACTGCTGACACACCAAATCCAGGAGAATATATTTCAGTTAGTTCTTGCAGCAACCCCACTAAACATGACACGTTCCAAAGTTCTCTGGTTTTCACTTTCTCCTCTGCAGGCTATATAGCTTCTTCTAGGTACCTCACATTTCCGTTGTTTCCTCAGGCTCCACTTCTTTCATTTGTTGCTTGCTCTCTCTCTATTTTCTTTCTTTTTCTTTTTTTTTAATAAATAGAACAAGAATTACGTGTTTTCCATTAAAGGCAGAGAAAACCTCCAGAAAATATGCTTCAGCATCTAAGGGCACTAGGAAATCTGGAATAGCAAGCTGGGGGAGGGCATGCTGAAGGGGAGAAAAGGCAGGGAGGAGCTTCTTTTAAGTTATTTTATAGTAACTAGTCCTGCAAGGAGAGCTATGAAGATCCATCCTTTTAACATCAAATTCAACACAAAAAGTGGGATTGCAAGCTTCTGCATAACGGCCTTTGGCAAACACCACCTGGAGAGGATGGGAACTATAGTTTTAGCAGCACTTTCAATCTCTCCCAGGAATGTTAACATGTAAAGTTCCTTCACCTTCCCACCTGATTTCCCTCTTAATTTCTGAGGCAATCTAGAGCTCCCTGACAACTATTAAGACATCAGAAGATTTTCCAGGAGCCATTCCTTAATTAAATGGAAACAAGGGAGGCTGTGATAAACCATGAAAAATGCAGGGCCAGATCAGAACCAGACAGACAAAAATCAGTCTCGGGGGGTGTGCTGTATTGTGACTCAAATGCATCTGAAAACTTCACTCAGCTAATGTGCTCAGGTCCACAAATATGGGGAAACTGCACTTCTAAAACTATTTCTGTGCTTGCTTGAAATCCAGCCTCAGGTGGATCAGTGAGCTCTATACCAAACGAGATCCAAAGGCCTGCAGGCTTGCTTCAAGCAGCTAGAGGCTTAGCAACAAAATTCTTACACAGCTCTTCTCACCAGCAGAGTCAGAGGCACCCGACCCAAAGAGCGTATTTTATTGTGGCCGTTTTGCACCTGAGGAAGTTGTTTGTGACACGTAGCTCGAGACATCTCCCCATCCAGAACCCCACCTTCTTAATTTTCTCATCCCATTCCTTTCTTACCCGTTATGTGCCTCCTGCAGAACAACAAAACCCAAAATTCTCAAAACACTGAAGCAGAAGATCTGCTTGTTTTGCAACCTACACTCAGAATTTCTATCAGCGATGCAGAGATTCAAGCGCAGTCTGCCAGATACCAACATACAGAAAAACAACGGAAAGGGAAGTCAGAACTCTGCCTAAGCATGTGCACAGATTTGTCGCAGCCTGCCGTTTCACCGGTACCTACCCAGTGACTTTACCGTGTACTTACGTGTGCTGAAGGCACGTGCTCCACCCCCACGAAACGGAGGCAGATTAAACAATGAATAAAAGGTTTGGAAATTCCCTACAGATTTGGAGTAATGTGGAAGTCCAGAGCGTCATAATTACTTGGAGCAAATACCAGGTAGAGGTGTTCTAGAAAGCTGCCACCTGCTCTAGTTGGGTCAGTGGTCAGGGAGGGAGAGCAGGAAACAGGACTTGGCTTCACTATCCCCCGATCCCAAATGCACGGCCTGTGCCTGCTACTCACTTCACACGTACCATTCAGAACTGTTCACAACAAGTGCTAGACAGGAAGGCTCGCTATCATTTAGTGGGGCTGGTGGCATCAGTGGCAGCAGAGGTTAACTCACAAATAACACCAAGACAGTGGAAGAAAGTGAAAGAATTCAGGCATAACACTGGAGAATGCATTTCAGTACTAAGATCAGGTTAATTTAAGTCTATCCTGGGAAGCAGAGAGTCATTTCGTACATAACTAATGCAGAACTGAGGTATCTTGGTGCATGGCAAATGTATTGCAGTCAATTCAGAAAATCCTTAGTAACTGAGAATCTGTCTTTACCCTCCAAAAGATTATTCAGCCTTATCCTATTACTCACTCAAATTTACTTATTCAGTCATCTTCTCAGCCCTGGACAGCAATACTCACAAGGAAGTTGGCCCCTTGGAATTATATTTAGGAACCAAGTACTCCATATATTTTATTTTAAAACCAAAGTAAGATTGTGGTTTTCTGGAACTGCAAATACAGAACTTCAGAAGAACTATACACTCTGAATCTTTTATTCCTAACCACCCATAAAGATTCTTTTAGAAAAGAATTTCAGTCTTTCACCTCTGCAGCTTTTTACAGTATGTTAATGCTATCACCAAGTTCCCACAGTGAGAAGGACTTCCTGCAGCAACATTCACTTAGATGCTCTCAGGCAATTTAGGGTAAGTATGGAGTAGCTTTTAATTCAGCATAAATTACAGAAATGATGAATGCCACATAAAAAGAAAATATAAGCCTTTTCAGATAATGTAAAAGAAGCTTGGTCATAAACTAGAAAGTTATTTTTGCAAAGCCAGACCAAAAACCAACCAAAACCAAGGAATTACTGGAAATTTTGCAGTGGTCTCTAGGCCATGAATTTAATAGCTTTCACGCAATTTACAGGCAAGAAATTCCATTGAAAAGTCCAATTTACTCACCAATGACAAGGCACGAGTTAACAACCAATCCACGGATTGGTCCTATAAGACTTGTGCTTCTATAAGACAAGAATCTCCAGGAGTTGCAAGGACAATCAGAGAAAAAAATAACTTTCCAAGACTACTGTAAGGATTGGGCAAACTAACAGGTATGACAGAAGTAGATGTAGTAAAATATTTTGCTTATTAAATAACAAAGCACAGTTTTAACCAGCCTGCCTTGTCAAACCTATCTGTATCCAGTCGTGGCCTTTATCCGTAACCAGCCCCCAGTGCCCAGAAGCAGACAATGTAAAACAAGTAGCCCAGCGACTGAAGACACCAACGAGCTCAGGGACAAGGTTGGCATTTATTCATCTGTTCCTCACCGAGGTTGTTAGAATGCAATAACCAACAGCATGCGATCTGGCCTGCATTTAGATAACATTTCAGCGTAGTCACTGACCTTCCCTCATAACCTCTGTCCTTCATTTGGACTCGATTAGGCAAAAAAGAATTCTCCCCAGCTAAAGGTTGTTGTTTTTTTTCCCTTCAGCAAGAACAGAAAAACCTCTCAATAGACAAAACTTGGACCACTTCCTTCTGAATAATAAAAAAAACCAACACTGAGCTAGATTCTGATGATGGCATCAATTTCCTATCTCAAACTTAACTGCAGTCAGCAGTGACTCTCACTCTACTTCTATTTTACTTTTTAACAGCTGAACCTACCTCTACCATGCAACAAAACACAATTCTAGAAATTATCATGCTTACAATTTGGAGTATGTTTAAAACCTACATGTAAACTCTGGAGCCCAAGGCACTTGAAGCATACAGCAAATAGCTAGTGCTGTGTATCTCTAGAACTGAACCTACATTTTTGTGCCAGGAAAGAACTGAAAATTCCTTTTCCACAGCCCAAAAAATAAAAAAAAACCCAGAAAAAAAAGGCCAAACAACGCATACCTTTTTGAAGGATCTTCTTACACCAGTTCAGCTAAGTTATACTACTTAAGTGGTATTTTATTTAAATATCTAAAATTTGTTTTACATTCAACTTCTTATCCAAGTCAGTTTTAGTTTTGGCTTAGCACACCTATGAAAGCTCATGGCTCAGGTTATTTCAGAATGGATGCGCTAGACTCTTGCACTGAAGTAAGTGGTTGTCCAGTCAGAAAAGTCTATGCCTAAGTTACAAATGCCATTCGCTTCATCCTTACAAGCTTAGAGAATCTGAAAACTCCGGGCTAACAGAATGCCAAGGTTCCTGAAGATTTTCCTGAACGAGAGAAAGCGTGACCAAAGTAAAACAAGCGTCAGACACCACGTCTTTCCATTCTTTCTCTTCCTTAAAAAAAGAAAAAAAGCAAAAGCAGCAGCAAACCGATGCAGTCGCACAGCTGAGAGTATTCCTGCGGCAGCATATGACAAAACTCGTCGCTCGGAGTGCACAAAGGTGTTAGAAGCTCACCAACACGATTCCCGAAAGCAGCAAATTAAAACCAAACCAAAGGAGAAGCCCCACGCACCTCTGTCTCTCCTCTCCGGCCGGCACAGCCCAGGTGTGCGAGCCCCTTCGCCCGGTGCATCGGGACCTTCAGGAGCGCCACAGTAAAAAGGAGGGGAGGGACCTGCAAAGTCTGAGAGCGAAGGCTCCGCCCTGCGTTTTACATGGTAAGGGCTCTCAGCTCACTGATCACAAAGCGCTTCTTACAGTCCTTATTCAAACAGCTCAGCTCCAGGGTAACAAGTTCAAAGTGGGAGGAGGCAAAAGGAGGCAGAGGGTGGTAACAATCGCGAACAGACATTTCGTTCCTCTTACCTCTGCAGAACCTGTTCTTCGGGCTGGAAACTGAAGCATCTGCCCATCTGTCGTGTTTAAAAGCTGCTCTCCAAACCTCTGCTGTGCTGACCGGTCTGCAGAATCACAGCATGGCCGAGGCTGGAAGGGTCCTTAGAGATCATTGAATCCAACCTCCATATTTAATAATGCACGGACAAGCACCATGTGGGAGGAAAAGTTAATCATTACCGAGACCGAGTTTGTTTTACATTTTACACTTCCTGATGTTAACGTCCGTGAAGCAACTCGCTCCCTGATCAGGTCTGTTATAAGGAAAAGTAGAGAAGCGTGCGATGGAAATAAAGCCTGCGCAGAAACTTGTCTTGCAAAAGCTTCAGCAAAACACAGCAGCTACATTTTAAGAAATAGGGCAGTTCTCTGCAGTTGCCAATATCAATCAGAATACAAAGCAGAACAAGCAGATTTCCCTCACAGATCGCTGTGTAACATCTAACGTTAGTTTGGTCTCACTGTATGTGACCAAGGGAACAACTGGCTGCATGTGTCCCTGGGTGTTTTACTACGTCGCTTCCTGTACCAGCTGAACCATCACATTGCCAAAGGACCATCATGGGCCAATAACCTATATAACAATTCTCATGATACAGTGCATTCAACATTCACCAGGTGAGTAGGCACCATTTGAAAGGTACCAGAGCCTCAGTTCCTTGACGTATGGATGGCTCCTGGGTTTTTTTTCAGCTTAATACACTACACTGCTTAGTGTTAGGTTCGGAAAAAGTGACGGTTTATTACTGTCATAAATACATTGCATAGTTCTTCTCCTTACAAAAAAGGGTTTATCCTGCAATTACTGTCCAAAGGCATATACAATGCACTTAAGCAATACTTACACACTTCAAATCTCCAGAGCATTTAAAGTTTAACCCAACACTGCATGGGCAAAAAGACCTGTTTCAGAAGAGAGAAAATCAAATTAAGAGCATTTCCAACTCCCTAGTTTCTAGATGTCATATTACCTCCTCATTTCTCAATGTATCCCATCTTCTAAGAAGAGATAAGGACATTGATTATGTTTTTTAGCAATGAAAATAGAAGTATAGAAATATCATCACTGTTATACACACATGCCTATGCAACTTCTCGTGTGAAACACATCAGCTGCCTAAACAATTGATAATGCTGGAAATCAAGAAATGAAGGACTTGTTACATTACTACAATGATCAGTTACAACAGCCGGGAGGTGAGAAGAATTCTATCCCTCTCTTACTTGCACCTTCCAGTGGAAGCGAGCAGCTAACTAAAACAGAGGTAATTCTCCCCAGTTGTGTAGTCACATACAGAGAAGTTAAACACATGTTTTAACGTAAGTCTTTGGCAGTCTGGAACCCTAGGTGATAAGAAACGGTTAATGTGCAATTCAAAAACGTCAGTAAATAATTAACAAATTGACCCCATAAAACATTGATGCAAAGAACAGACAATGCACACAAAACTGAAGCGGTCACCATAGAATGCTGAAAACTACTTACAATTTGGATTTTCAGCCGTTGCTGAGGTCCTCAGGAGTTCATTACCTCATTCTTCTTAAAGCTTTCAGATACACTTTGACTGTGCTGTTCAAAATAACTACTAAAAAAACCCCACAACCTATTACTTACCACATAATTCCCCCAAAATAACAAATTTTTAAGGAATGAAAATCTGACCTTCAGAAGCCTAAACTTATCCTCAGCTTTACAAATGGCCTCCAAACAAATAAGTGCTCATCAGCCAGTGCTTCAGCTTTGCAAAAAGCCTCTTGAGCTCTTCTTTGTTTTCTTGACATATAAAACAAGAAAAATATATTTACTCACTTCAGTAAAACGGCAACAAACATTTAACCTGAGCACTTAGTAAAGCACCCGTCTCACACAGGGGACAAATGAGAATTTATACCTCTGTAAGCAGCTATCACCCGGAGCTAAGGTAGGAGCTCTAACAAAACCCCACCATTTGCTCCTAATTCCCCTAGATTGCTTGTGTTCCAGTTTTCTCAGGTGCAACTGTTTTAAGAGATATTAACCTCTTGAATGCTGAAGGAAACCACAGGACCCAAGACAATACTGTCAGTTTAATTTTAACCACAGTCATTCCCATTTGGGGTACTTTTGTTAACAATTGAGATGTTGGACACAAGGTCACACGGAAATCTTTAATACTTGCTTTAAACAAAAATCAAAACATATGGGAGTACGAGGTAAGCTGGAATTCTGAACAAAAAGATCCAAAAGTTGGTCAATTGGCTTTAGTTTCTTATTTCAAAGAAATGCTCTAAGTTGAGGTCTCTCGGCTGGGGACATCCCGGGTGCCCCGGGGAGCGCTCAGGGACGTTTTCTTATGCCGGCGCTCCCCCTGCTGTTTTACTAAACAAAACCTTCCCTGATTGCACCGGTAATTCACAGCCACAGCCCGCAGGATGAGCAGTTTCGGTTACGCTGCACACAGTGTGACATCCTGGCAATCAACAGCCGGAGCGAAGGGGGGGCACAGGGATTCGTTGCTGAACTGAGATTCGCCCCAGGTTTACTTGGCATTTAGAACTTTTGGTCCGCTAAATTACAATTTTGATGTCATAAACTGTGTTCCTAATAACGGGCAACTCTAAAATAAAAGGTTACAAACGTCCAGTTGATTTTTGTTTGTCGGCAGCCTTTCTGCTTCTGAGAACTCTGATAAAAAAAAGCAAATAAAGAGTAGAGGCTTCAACTCTCTCGCATTACTTTGAAGAGTGTTACTGCAGAATCAGTCTATGAACTCTTTATCTGTTTTAATCCAAGTGAAA
>NW_009696542.1:0-330 GCF_000703405.1 Apaloderma vittatum
GCCCCCAGCAATAACCGCTCCTGGAGCCGGGCACCGGCTCTGCCCCAAGCCATAACCGCTCCCAGGCTCGGGGACTCAGCCAGCCCTGCTCGGGTGATCCCGACAGGCAATTCCAGAGCGGGGAGGAGGACACCAAAACTTCTGGCAGGCCGACGGGTGAAAAAATCAATTAGCGAAGGCCAGATATCAGTAACCAAAGCAAGGTGTAGGTAAAAAGCCCTTGCAAAAGAAGATCTGCAGCTTACTCAGTTAGTTTCACCACAGCAGCGCACCCAATTTACTGGTGTCCACCTCAAATACTTCAAAAAAAAAAAAAAAAAAAAAAAAAAA
>NW_009696542.1:361-7535 GCF_000703405.1 Apaloderma vittatum
AAAAGGCAAGCGCTCCCCATTGCCAGAGGTGCAGTTTCTCCTGTAATTTAAGTGCGGGTTTTTTTCTAATCCCCTGTAGGTATTCACCCTACAGGTAGTCCTTTCGAAAGTTCGCTGTCACAAGCTGGTTTCGATCCTGCCAAGAGGTATTTGCTTCTGGCTCTAAGGGTGTTTTGTAGACAGGCAGAGATATCTTCCAGCAGACAGAGAGGGTGAAAAAGTTTGAGGCTTGGTCAGGTGTGTGTGGAAAAAGCAGGCAAGCACAAAACAGACACAAGAACACGGGCTGAGAGACAGAGAAACAAGATCACAGATACAATAAGGGATACAACACACCAGATTTCAGCATGGAGGCAAGAGTAGATGTGTGACCCGGTCATTGCAGGAGGTGAAACAATGTAAATTAATAGCCCTTTTCCAAATAAACAAAAGTAGACATGAAGGGGACAGCCACAGGAAAAATGCTGTTCCATGATATGTCTTTGTCAGAGACCATCAGTGCCAGCATTGTGCTAGTTTGACATGTTAGGGTTTTTTTGGGAAGGCTACTGGGGTTATTTCAGCTGCGCATTAATGAACCTGTCTTTAAAAATTAGTTACTGGGTATCTCACTTCAACCAGTGTCTGTCACTAACAGTTCAACAGTTAATTTCCCCTCTGCTTTTCAAGTTTCTTAGAAGAAGAGAAGATAAGAAAAACCCCTGTCGACTTCCAAAGATGATTCACATTAAAAATATTTACAGTCCTAGAAGTAACAGCCATCCTGCACTGCAGTACTCATTGGGGACTTTAAATAAGGCTGAGTTGCTGAGCACAAGCCAAACAGCCCATTTGCTTACTAATGGATGAACAGTCCTTCAGAGACAGGGCTTTTTACCCCCATCTCGTCAAACGTTCTTAAAGCAAAAGCAGAAAAACATAACCACAACACTCTCAACTGTAAAAAACCCAGTGTTTTTGCATACTGCCAACATAAACCATGTACGTTGCATTTATATAAAATCTGCTGAGTCACATATTAATGAATCAATTCAGAGAGAAACATATTCGTTCTCTTAACTGAAGGTCCATTGACCTGTCATTCCTCTACTGCAGCCTGTTCCAATGACACTACTATTCCCACGTCCTTAGAAAATTGTTCTCTTTCTAACAACTCAATACTCTTAAACTTGGAAGTAGTTCATATATCACCATTAATTTTGGACATGAACAGTTTGCAAAAGCTGAAGTGAACTATTATCATTGTAGCCACATCAACTGCAGCATTTAAAAGATTTTCCAGAAATTTCAACAACTCTGAAATGTTGTCTCTGATATCCAGCTGAATCATCAATTATTCAATCCCTGAATCACACGTTCACCTCAGTTTAAAATAGACAGCAGCCTCGCCGAACTTATACAAGCTTCAGGGACTGCTGAAGTGATTTCAAAAGAAAAAAAGATTGACAATGAGGGGGAGGGAAGAAAAAAGGAAAGAGCAACTATATTCAGAATCATGAAGATACAAACATCATATTCAAATCTATTATGTGCTTATGTAGGTCAACTGACATCAAAGGCACTAGTACCAGCTAGAGAATCTAAGCAGAAAACACATCAACGCATTTGGCAGAATAACCCTAATACCATGGCCTGGCAGTCCTGCCGATGGAAATATGGTAAATTCTTCATACATTTAAGTTAAAAAAAACTACTGAAGCAGGCACCAGTCAGACTGTGGAAAGAGGAAAGCAAGACTTCTGCTACTTGCCAAACAGGGAAAGGAAATTAATTCAGTGGGAGAACAGCAGTCAAGTGCCTGAATCACTTTTTAAAATGAAAAATAAGCTGGGAAATCACAGAGGATATTTCCGAAGATTTACCCCAAGTCTGGAGGCTCTGCACAGCAGCTCCCCACAAGGGGTTCTGGTCCACGACCACTGCTCCTGAGCACTACATTCAAGTAACTGCTGTTAGCAGCAGGCTGGATAAAAAACAAGCCGCGACAAGGACCGCACTTACCACAAGCCCAGTGTCCCTCTGTGCCTGTCTCACAGATGATTTGCTGAAAGACACGCTGAAACTAGCCTGGAAGGAAGGCAGTGCCAAGAATGGTTTTCAACTGGTTTTCACATGGCTCAGTCTCCACACCCCCTCAAAATATCTGCATAGAAAGTCTTATCTCAAACAACTGGCAACTTCTTCAGCTGCAATTACCTGTTTGTGATCTCCGGCTTCCTGCTTGCTGACCACAGAAATCAAGGAGAGTGCACTTCTGTTGACTGGAACTCCCCAGGGTCCTGTGGATGGAAAACCCGATGTAATTGTGCGAACTTCTCATTCTTCCCTTCTGACAAGCTCGCTGTGAAAGTGATTCATCTTAGACTCAATGGACGTGCTGTAGATCCATTTATTCCACCCTCTCAGACTCAGTGACATTACCACCGCCAACTCTCCCATTGTTTTGTTACTGCATAATGTTGTCTCCAGCTATTTTTTCCCTCCCTTTTACAATTCAATATACTATTGTCTTTTACCTCATCAACACTTTGGATTTTTCTTGTCATTATCTCCTCCGTATGTTATACCACTGCAGGCTGATGTCCTTAACGGATTTTTCTTGTCATTATCTTCTCCTTATGTTATACCACTGCAGGCTGATGTCCTTAACTTGGCTATCCAATTTGAGTTCCCTCTGACCCAAATTTTATCCTGCCAATAACATTAGTGCGTATGGGGGCACTCTGGCTCTCAGCAGGTATTTCTCTCATTTCTACCCACGATTATTTGTCTCTTTCATCTACACAGACCTTGCTCACACTCAGGATGCTGTCTGCAAAGAATCAAAGATGCATTAGCACTGGAGTCATGAAAGCCACAGGCCACAATTCTGTCAATACACATCACCTACTTAGGCCTTTTTCTCTATATACAAATAAAAAACCAACAGGGATCAGGACAAAGGACTTTCTGGTTGGGTGTGGCTGAGCCTCCACGCAGCGTTGCTTCCCTCAGTACGTTATGTTGCAAGACCACAATTTAAATTCCATTCTGATTAACAGACAGATCAGGCAGACCTCTGTGTGTTATTTTTGAGCTTCGATTATTTGGTCTAATTTGGGAACTGCCGTGATACAAATAACGTGCAGGTTTGTTATTAGCACGTAAGAGTAATCACAGGTTAAGAGAAAGTTAAGTATAACTTAAAAGATAACACTGTTTGGTTCCCAGGCTAACAACTTGGCAAGTTATTATGTGTACAGCTACGGAAGAGAGGTGGAAGGACTCCTGAAAACCCACCTAGACTGCATTAGTAAACACTAAACACTGAAAGTGTTTTATTTCTTTTGGCTTTTTGTGTTTGGTGAGGTTTGGGGGTTTTTTTGGAGGGGGATGCAATATTTTTCATTAACATCCATAATGATTTACTCTAAATTCTACAGAACTGTAATTCCAATGTATATATTTAAAAAATAGATTGAGTACTAGAATACCAATGCCATCTTTTATCTAATCCAATACCAGAGAACCAGACATCTTGTTAGGTGCTCCACCTAACAACCTAAGCCCTTGGATCAATTCTCTTCTGCGTCATCTCATTCCTACACTACATTCACATTCCAGCACAAATGTTATTCTCCACTCAAAATTTCATTTACTTGAAATAATCCCTTTTGAAGAGCTAGACTTATCTCTGGGATGATCTGGTGTGTTAGCCAGATCTCTAATATTTTGTTACATGTGTATTTTACAAACGAGACATTGTAATAGGTGGCATTTGGCTAGTTCAGTGTGAGAACAGAGGGGCAGCATGCCGATGAAGAGGTCATCCAGGTTAGAAACTGGACATCTGGACGGAGTGCCTCGCAGCGCTACAGTCCGCCGTGTGATCTGGAATTGTTGTTTTCTCACTGATCACTGGTATCCTCAATGCAGGTCACTGTCTTTCGACTGTTAACTCTTCAAGGCAAAGCCTAAGTATTGCACCTGCCAAAGAAAAATGCTAAACAGCACTAGTTACTTTGTCAACATACAGGAGTAAATTAAGATCCATCAAATTGATTCCTGTTCATGTTTCATACAAAGTCTACATCACGTGAAAGCTGATGTTACCTTGTTCAGAGGATCTGTTTTAGCAGTCAGTTAACTGATGAAGATGTGACAGGCATTACGTTGTACAGTTACCTCCCAGGCAGAATCTTGAAGCACTTTACACATTACGTTAGAATTCAAACGTCAGGTAATTTCCACGGCTAGTAAAACATCTGTCTCTCTCTCCTACCAGCTGGCTGCATCTTGCACAGCACATCCAAAAGTTTCCTCTTATATCCTGATTCTGTTTCATCATTGGATTTGTCTTGAGGTACTTCTCAACTTGATATCTGCAAATTTTATTTCCCTGCTGTTCAATATTCCTCCTTGCCACTTTCACGCAAGTCAGCCACCTTAGTTGGAACTCTAAATCGATTTTCCAAGATTTTTCTCATCACCAGTGTAAATAACACAATGATCTTCTGGTCCATTTATCTCACAGTATCAAAGGATCCTTCCACTCTAAGCTTCTGGACACCAGGAGCTTGCCTCCACAAAGAACCAGGTACCTGGGTGACTTGGGATCTGAATTAAGACAAGGAAGTAACAAAGCAGAATATCAGCTAAGACTGTAGTTACAGGACTCCATCAGAAAGAAATTCTTGTAAGTCTGCACAAAAGCTGAGAACAAAGAAAGCTGTCTCGGCACACATACAGCCTAACTGAAGTCACTACCAATTGCCAAAACCTGCAATCATCTAGTGTGTGACCAGACGTTGCCTAGACACATACATAAACAGAAATGAAACACACTTGCCAAATGCCTTGTCCTGGTATTGGCAGCATGAATAAACCCAGCATCTTCCCCTGAATGAAACAGTCACAAACAAACAGTCACTATGTGTGTAACCATGTTTCAGTGAATTTCCTCAGTTCCTCGGGGACTTCCTGATGCCCTCCCTGCCTGAAAGCCAGCAGCCTTTTTCTCTGAAGATCATGCAATCTGAGACAAAACGAGGGCTGCAAAACAGGGCCAATAGGAGAGAAGGATAACCTGAGAACAGAAAGTTACCCGAGGACCTTTAAGCCCAGTTTAACCTACTTGGGGTTGGAGAGTTGCAATTCCATCTGCCTCTGGACCCCATGCAGGCTCAGGTCCTGTGCATACCAACGGGTTAAAAAGACACATCTCAAAAGCACTTGGATGTGTCCAGCTTTCCCAGCAATGTCAGCACAATACTGCTAGCGTAAACAGACTACCAGGATATATGACAGCATTAAGAGAGATTCTGAAGGCATTTAGATGATGCAGTGTTAAAACAATCACAGCTGCCAGCTCTTACAAGAATGTTTTTCCCCAGACTGCCAGCACGCTGGAAAACACTGTAGGAAATATTACCAGTGCATGTAGGAGCCCCTGACACCATCCAGGCCAGACCAGCAGGAAAATCACTTCAGAGTGTGGTCTGTCTTGCCAAAGGACAGAAACAGCTATAAAAGATGGAAGCTGCCAAAAGTCCTCAGGGAATTTTTCCTAGGAATAGTGTTAAAAGAAGACCAAGTCTGTCCTGCTTCATTGTTTCCCATCATTATGGGCTTTTTCCACTTTAGTGACTCAGAACACAAACAGTCCCATGGTTGGGATTAATCTCCCAGCCTCTGCCAAAGTACAGGGGAGGCTGTCACACCTTCCTCAGAATTCTGAAAACTTGCAGGAATCTACTTAAGCACTGTCTAAAAATCTAAAAAAAATCCTTAAACAACAGGTTTCTGCAGTAATTCTGGAGGCTAGTAACTGCATACTGTAAGAAAAGCATCTCTTTTTTATTTAACATTATGCCACCTCTGAAATGGCCCATGAAAATAAATTTTAAAATCATTTACAGAGTGCAGTTCATTGACCAAAATCAGCATACTATTACCATGGCAATCTGGAACACGGCTGCAAAATTTCACAGAGTAATTGATTTTAACTGAAATAGCGTGGGGGTTTTTTTGTTTATTTTAAAAAAGTAACCCTGTTTCAGTACTTAAGAGTTCTGTGTAAGTTCTTACATGATCTGAACTCTCTTACCTAATCAGACTCAGCTGAGGAACAAATGCTGCCTTGCAACACAATGGAATGTCACAAATTCTCCATTAAATACGACTGTCTACACTGATGTCTTTTTATTTGCTCTTTCAGGTGGCATCTTATAGCTTTAGATAAAAATTCAAGGCAATGTAACTTGATTTCAAAAAGAAAGCTGTTCCCTGAGTGAAAGGGAATGGCTGTTGTGCAGAGATTTGGCTCTGGCAGGCAGGCTAAGACTTGCTTTTCCAGGTCAGAAGCACAGGTTCAAATTCTAAAACTGGAGATCTCTTCCTTTAACAAATCAGAAAAATATATTAAAAGCCTACTAGTTTAGCACGAAGGAGTACGTGTAACACTTTATGTTTTCATTAATGTTTGCTTTCACATAAGGCTTTGGTAAACACTTCTACTTGAGCTGGGCAACTTGCACTGCTGTCAGGGACAGACCTTCAACTTTTAAGGAGAAGAAACAAAAATCTGTCGAAGCACACACACACACACAGCAGCATGAAGCCACAGACATTTAAAAGCCAAAGAAACGTGTACAAATATCTCATCTTCTTGGTTTGTCTATTTGGGCTGGTAGAAAGCCTGTATACGGAGGACAATGTATTCTTTTGACCAACATGATGCCATATGAACTACCTTTCCTGCAGAAGGCAGAAAATGAACTTATTCATGCACATGCATACAAGTGAACTGCTTGTTATGTAAAGAAAGAAAAAAGAAAGAAGGCTGTAGTGACAGGTCTGTTGACCCACGAGCTTCTCCTTCTCCAGAGGTAATGACAGTGTCAGTAGAATATTCTCTCCAGGTTTCTTAACCTGAATGTGCTGCTTTTGGATTATACAAGTTGGTCCAATCAATCTTACTATGCACTCTGCCGAGGTACCGGACAAAAACTCCAAAGAATTTCACCTGTGATGTAAGCACTAGCTGATTTGGAAATGACAACAAAAACATGTTCAAAGTTGCACGTGCAGCTCTGCGGTTATTATACCTCCTTTTTTATTTTATTTCTCTTGCTATTAACAAACAGCGAGTTGCATCCCGTCGAACCCAGAGAGTCGTGGTAAATGGGGTTACATC
>NW_009696543.1:0-6139 GCF_000703405.1 Apaloderma vittatum
AGCAATGTATTTGAAGAAGCCCTTTCAGTTGCCCTTGACCTCCCTCTCAAGTTTTATTTCCAGGGAGGTCTTAGCTTTTCTAATTGTCCCCCTACATTCTCTGACAGCAGTGCTATACTTAGCCCAAGTGGCCAGCCCTTCCTTCCATAATTTATATACCCTCCCCTTCCATCTGAGTCTGCCCAGCATATCCCTGGTTAACCATGCAGGTCTCTTGGATCTCTTTCTCGATTTCCTACCTGTTGGGATGCACTGATCCTGAGCCTGGAAGAAGTGGTCCTTGAATACTGACCAACTCTCTTGAGGCCCTTTACCTTCCAGTTCCCTATCCCATGGGGTTTTCCCTAGAAATTGCTTGAAGAGGCCAAAGTTGGCCCTTCTGAAGTCCAGTGCTACGATCCTGCTTGGTATTCTGTTTCTACCACACAAGATCCTGAACTCTACCATCTCATGGTCGCTGCAGCCAAGATTGCCCTCAACCTTCACTGCTTCAACCAGACCTTCCTTGTCGGTGAGCACAAGGTCCAGGAGCGCTCCTCTCCTGGTTGGTTCATTCACCATTTGCATCAAAAAATTATCATCGATGCACTGGAGGATGGCTGGCTGTGTAGTCCTTCCAGCAAATATCTGGGTAGTTGTAAGGTCCTCAGCTTCTGCTGATGCTCGCCAGACATCTCCTTGTCCACCAGTAATGTGGTTTGGATTGTCTCTGTGCAACGTACTTCCTATGAAAAACTGCAGCCCTTTTCCACTGGTGACTAATTATTCTTGTGATGACATAAACACACTGCTCCAGACATGGAGGCTTTGTCCTTCACTCTTAACCTTAAGGTTTTTGAACCTTAAGGTCCTAAAGGTTGGGGGGAATATAGTGACTCTGTTTATTATTCAAGCAGAAGTGATTTCTCTCATCTTACTGGGCCTTTTCTTAAGATTCATTTTTGATCAAAGCAACACAAGCTTCCTGAGCAACAGATTAGGGAAACAGGGAATTGTGCTGCCAGCGGAGAAAGCAGCAGGCAAGTAAACAGATCTTTGCCTCTTACACTGTGGTACTCAGAATTAGCTGAGAGCCCTTAAGAAGCAAAAGCAGCCCTGGGAAAAGCAGTGACACTTTTGTCATCATGATAAAAGAGAGCCTGAGGCTGAGCTTGCAGAGCTGCATTGCCAGGTACAGAAACAACTGGGACTGCTGAAAACACTTCTGAACAACCAGTAAATTCAGCCAGCTTCTTGGGTTTTTTTTGTTCTTGTGCAATATTTTATTATCAGAAAAGGCAACAATATGACAAAAGTGTATTGTACTACTGTGTAATGATATGCCCATGGTGTCCCTAGTTGTCTCAGCGTGGCTACAAATTTTGTTCAACATGTGAACAATATGGTCGTTAAGGAGTTTCCTAACTGTTTTGAATTACTTCCAGTATCTTGTAAAACTGCTGACACTAAAATGCTTTCAGGACAAAAGTTCATTGATAATATACAGCATATCCCACACAGATTTCTACCTAGTCTGCTGGGTTCTAATTTGCAACAACGTTAGGAAGAACATTTTCCTCTGCTGCACTCCAGATGCTGTTTCCATCATTTTCAGGAAAGTTATTATATGTCTTCTAGTATATAATTCGTGATATTACTTCTAATTCCTGCAGCTTATTGCCAATATTAAAAACAATGTATTCCATACTTCCAGAAATGGCTGTCATCATCATGTGAATGTTCAGAGCAGGAACCATACATAACACATTCTGACTTTAATTCCACCCACAGATGACTGAGTGCTTTCCCAGTAAGGAACACCAAGCACGTGACACTCATAAGGACCATTGCAGATCTAAAGGAGTCATTAGGCTCCATCTTGCCAAAGGCAGGTTCTTTCCTGTCTTATTCACCTGAATCATGAGTCAGGATAGAGGTAAGAATGCAAAGGAAAGTACTTCATCTCTTTCACACACTCACTTTGGACCTCTTTTAAGAGGCTTCAGGCGGTCCTTCAAGAGGCACTCAAGGTAAAGTCACTCAGAAATTCTGCCAGTAGACCTGTATTTGTCAAATGAGACTGAAGAAACAAGAAGGAAACAGCAGCCTTGGCTTTAGGCACTTGGAGTTTCGTGGGTGTTTTTTAGGTGGGTTTGTTGTTGTTTGGTTTTTTTTTTTACTTTCTTCAAGCCTGTTAACTTATGAGGTATTTTGCAAAAGAACATTTTAATTCCAAAATGAAATCTGAGCTTTTGGAATGAGCAGCAGAATACATATGGTCATCTTTTTCCCATGAGCAACCAATCACTGGTATTACTGTACTAGTAAAATCCTATCTATTTTTCTAATTATCATCCTCAGTTCAAGATGAGAAGTAGACTTTACTGTAAAAACTGGGTTCTTTCACAATTTTTCAAGGATTTAGCAATAGACAAATTATTTACCTACATTCCCTGATTAGTATCATCTTGTCTCTGAGGATGGAAAAGCCTCATTATATTCGGAAATGTTCTTGTTGACTTACAGGTCTATAATAAATTCGTAACAAAGTTGTCAACGTACCTTCCAAACCAAGATCAGCATCAGCATTTATTTATTTATTTGGTTAGTTAGTTAGTTAGTTAGTTGGACAGTCAATATTTTCACCTTCCACAGAGATCATGAGTTGCTGAGGTAATGGTTCCAATGTGTGTTATATTGCAGAGGTTACATAGTTCCCTTGTGTCAAATTTCAGATTGATATACTGAGTAACATAATAGGCCAGGGTCTGTTGTCCATGCAGATACTACAGCAACATGTGACATTAGGTGTGAAATATCTAAGCAGAAAGTATTTTCTTTCAAGAAAAGATAAATGCATTTAGGGCCAAGTGATGCTAAGGAATACTTGTGCAGCTCTGGCATTTAAGCTACTGCACTGTTTCACCAGGAACCCTCACAGGGGGGATTTCTTCCACCATATCATTAAATTTAACCAACTCATTAACCGATCTCTTGTGATATATGATACGCACTTAAGTCATCAACTTAGAGCAGCTTACATTAGAGTGAGTAAATGCCTGGAGTAGGAGAGGTATATTAACAACTAGCATCTATTTTTCATCAGGATCTTAAAATCCAGAGGAAATCAACATCTTTTTTCCAAACAGGAACAGTTTCACTGTCTGTTCAGTCCTGCTCATCATACTTCTCATTTATGACAATCATCTTCTTATTTACATCATTTATATAGATATAAGACTGATTGTAGGAGCTGGGGCTGTTTAGTTTGAAGAAGAGGAGGCTAAGGGGAGACCTTATCACTCTCCATGACTATCTAAAACGACATTGTAGAGAGGTTGGTGCTGGTCTCTTCTCACAGGTAATTAGCAATAGAACAAGAGGGAATGGGTTCAAACTGCAACAGGGGAGGTTTAGACTGGATATTAGGAAAAAAATTTTCACAGAAAGAGTAGTCAGACATTGGAAAAGGCTGCCCAGGGAGGTGGTTGAGTCATCATCCCTGGATGTGTTTAAAGGTCGTTTAGATGTGGTGTTGAGGGATATGGTTTAGGGGTGAGCTTTTCAGAGTAGGGTTAATGGTTGGACTCTAGGATCCCAAGGGTCTTTTCCAACCTGAATCATTCTATGATTCTATATTATTAAGCAAGATTAGAGAGAAGCAATGACATCTCTTGGCAGATCTTTGTTTCTCAGGGGTATCTCTACTTTGCCTAGAATGAAATAGCACTTCTCTCTCTCTGTATTATCAATTACTTTAGAATTGCTTTAGAAGTCCTTCAACACCCCTTTTGCTGTGCCACAATTTCTGTTGCATTCAGTCAGGAAGGCATGTCCTGTTTGCATGATTGCCGCAGACAGTCTGTCATTTTCCAGCAATACTATTTCAGGATTCCATGACCCTTCCCAATGAAGTAAAAATAGATCCAGAAATTACTACCTCCAGATCAAATAACTTTGAACACATCTAGGCAACATTTCTGCCCAGTCTCTGCCTCACCTACAGCTATTGATGTGTACAAGTCTGAAACCCTAACTTTTTATAAAGAAATCAGTGCTGCCAAAAATCTTACAAATGCATTTACAAGTTCAACTGCTGTAGACGATCTCCTTCAGTAATACAAAGAAGAGTTTGCAGCAGAAAGTACATGTTAAAAATCCTAAACTTGTTAGAATGTCCATAAAATGTCATATGGCATAAGTAAGAAAATCTACTGTATTATATATATCATTATTTTTTTTCTGTTACAGGTCTTACAGTCTCATTATTTACTCCATTTTATGTAACAGACAAATTCTGGGCTAGGACTATTCTGGTCAGTGATTTTGCTCCCCATAAATAAAATTTATGCATAAATTATGTAACATTAATATGAAAGGGCATGGATTTTAGCATAGCTATCATGAATTGCTTTCCTCTAGACAGTGATTTGTCCCAATATCATAGGGCAGGACAAAAAAGTTTAAAAGTGGAGTATAATAATTTCACAGCGAGAACATTCACAGTTAATGTTAGAGTGCAAGTCAACTCATTGTTTCTTTATTACAGGCAACATGAGATCACGTGTCAGCAAAGATTTAGCTGCCATCTTTAGTGAACTTGCAGATCAACACAACTTAAATACCTTTTCTGGGATTGCTCTTGGTTTCAGTGTGCTTTTAATATGATCACTGACTTTGGATTGAGATAGCAATTTCCATTTGTTATAAGCCTCTGATAAATTTAATCTGGTTAATTTTCCCTGCACTAAAAAAAAAAAATCAATTAATTCTAATTTTGTACCAAAATACTTTTTCACTATTCAAAAAATCAGCGATTTTACTGTTACATAATTTAACTTTGATACACGACACACAAATTTTGTTTATTTAATTATCTTAACTGCATTAGTGACGCAGAAGAAAGAAACAAATCAAGGATACCTAAAAGGAACTGATCGAGAAGTTAAGGCACAGGATTTAACTTTCATCATGTATATCAAAGAAGGACACTGTTCAGGTTAGTAAGATGAGTAGTTGCCTTCCAGGACATGAAAATGTCCAGTAAACAGCAAAATTTCATATAATTCCCTATCCAAAGAGTAATGAGTCTGTGTGGAGTTATTCTGCCCTGGCTCAGATCACATACATAACTGTTTCTTTTTATTTTCGTTCAATAAGGGAAAACTCACATCTCTGTGAACAACTTAAGGTTCTTTGATATAAAAGAAAGAAACTGAGGAATTTCCATAATAGAAAAAAAAAACTGAGAAGTTGGGAAACAAGCCTTGCAGGGCTGTAAAGAGGAAGATATGAGGTCAGTGCAGGTCACTCTTAGGTTGTGTCGCTGAGCACACACGGGAAAACAGTTTGCACATTCCATCCTTGAGGTGAGATAAATATGGGCAAAAGAAAAGTGGTGAAGAGTCTGTCCTTTATGCAGTGACTGGAAGGTTATAAAGCATCCAGCCAAATATATGGAAAATGTTTGACATAGCATCATTTTAAGATAATATTTTATTGGTTCTTTTAAATTTGCTTTGAATATAGCAAATAACTAAATGACTGATGCACATGCACACATTTGTGAATGCATTTTAATTTGTAGTTATTTAAAGATATCTTAAAGATAACTGAATACACAGCTTCTGCTTGTTTTGGGCAAACACTTTCCTGTTAACCTTTTCCTTAATATGCTAAATTGCTGGATTGGTGTAATCTTTCTTGTGCAATAATCAGCATTAAGACATTTACTAGGGGGAGCAATAGAAGTGAGTATGTGGCTGAACATGGGACCTAGTGAGAAGGACTGTCCTACAACCTCCAAGACTGTATATGATGCAGGATAAATCACCCTGACTGTGCTAGCTGTGTTCAAGCACTGCAAGAACACGTTTTCCAGTTTACCTCATTGCTTTCTGAGACAAAAAGGGATTCTAATCAATTTAATTACAATGGAGGATTGCACCTTGATCCTCAGGAAAAATCTGCAAAACGCCTTGCGAAGACCAACTTATAATTTAAAATTAATAGTTCTACTGGACACCAAAACTATCAAGTCAAAATTAGTAGTTTTTTATGGCACATTGTATTATCCCTTGTTCCCATACGTGTACATAGCAGGCAGGGTGCTACTTGTCTCTCTCTCTCACCCCTGACGGATAACTACCTTTATCACTCT
>NW_009696543.1:6170-34991 GCF_000703405.1 Apaloderma vittatum
CCATTCTTTCACCTCCTGGTACTGCCTCCATTCTTCAGAAACCAGATACCTCTGGTCTAACTGCTGCATATCTAAATAAATCTGGATCAACTGGTTTCATCTCATGCTTAGCTTTGGAATCAATTGGTATGGGTTTTTGGTTTGTTGGTTGGTGGGGATTTTTCAGACCTAAAGAAAGAGCTCTGTGTTGAAAACTTGCCTCCTTTGGTAAGATACATGCAAACTTTCCCTCTGGGCTTCATTTGCTTATATCTTTAGACCATACAGCGGAACATGTTTTCATTACACTAAGGCTGTACTGACAAGAAGCATGTGTCAGGCATATGTCAAATCACATCTAAGAGGACAGTCACCACTTCTGCATAGTGTCACACTTTCCTCCTTTCAGGACAGAGCTCATGTCTGATGTTGAGGGCAGTGTTGGAGACATCCCCAAAAGTCAGGCTGGATGCACCCCTAATGTACTGCAACATGCATCTTTGCTGAAGAGATAGTGAGAGGTCACTCAGTGTCTTTCAATAAGTAGATAAGTCATTAAAAATCAGCAATCCCTGAACAGCTCTTAGCATAAGGAGAACAAAAGAATAAGAAAATCTGAGTTATATCCAGTTGCTCTACTGGGATCTTGGGTCTGAGGTAGAGGACTTTTCACAGAAGTGAAAGGAGTTTTCAAATTCAGGTATTATTCCTGAGTTATAGTATCTAAAATTGTTGAAGTAGAACTCAGAGAAGAACATAACCGTTATGTGAATAAAATTAAAGAGATATATATACTTTCATACCTCATATATATTCATACCTCTATATAGGTATGAATACTAGATTACATTCTAAACCACATGACCTAAGTTAATAGAATTAATTTATCTGCACTCACTATGCTATTGTTCATTTAGGTATTAAAATATCTTAAACAAGTTCACCTCAGGGTTGGGTTTTTTTTGGTTTCACGCTGAAATATACTGACAGTAGAGCTCTCTCTCTAGCGTATCATGTCATTACTAGATATCTGTTTATTACTGAATATAACACAACTACTGATTAAATGTGTATTTTGAGTAAACAACAACATTCTGCACTTTTTTTTTTCCGAAATGTTGTTACTGAGAAAATATAGCTGAACACATCCAGTCTCTCATTCTAAATGGAATGGTAAGTTTTGTTCGTATTTTTAGGTGTGAACAGAAATGTTTTTGCCTTATTCAGAATACTTTGTGCTAGTTTTACATCTGTACACACCTGCCACTAAGAATTTTTAAGCTTAAAACAGAGCATATAGAATAAAATGTTTAAAGAAGGAGTTACTTCAAAACTGTAATAAAAAGTCATGGTAATTGTGCTTGGGTTGAGTAACACAACAGGTGGTTAAGTTTATTTTGTGAAACACAAAAGCATTATCTAAGATGTGGTGTATTTTCCTAGTTATGGCAGAGATTTGAGGCAATTCAGGAAGGTGCTTCAGCACTGGTAGTAATGGGTGCTACAGCATCCAAGACACGTGCAGGCTGAAGAAGATATTCTTGTACCATAGAATCACAAAATCAAAGAATCATGGAATGCATTGAGTTGGAAGAGACCTTTAAAGTTATCTAGTCCAAGCCCCTGCAGTGAGCAGGGACATCTTTAACAAGTTCAGATTGCTCAGAGACCCATCAAGCCTAATCTTGAGTGCCTCCAGGGCCAATGTGCTGCAGTCTTTTACCATGTCTCACATAGATCTGAAATTGCTAACAAAGACTGTGAAATGGTTCTTCCAAATACAGCTTTGGGCCTGCCTCTGAGAATTTCTCAATAAAAATAAGAATGCCACATGGCACCATGAGACTAGCAAAGAAAATTGCTGAGGTTTGTATTATATTCTTCAGAGTCAAAGGATGGAACATGAGGCTTTATTAGTCCGAGTTTTTGTCTTAGTAATGTGTTTTTTCAGCCAATAAGTGATGTCACTTGTGGCAAATAATACTCCTGTATTTTCATAATCTCCCTTCAGATAAAGGAAAACATTCCGAACAGATTGCATGCATACCAAGCTCTAGAACAAAAGCGTATGAGAGTAGGAAGGTAAAAAAGTAAAATATATTTAGTTAATAATCTTAATTAGGTTGGTTTCATGTAATCGCAAAACACATAAACTATTTAGCCCATGAAGAGCATAGGTTTAGACTAGATATAAGGAAGAAGCTCTTTACCCTGAGGGTGGTAAGGTACTGGAGCAGATTGCCCAGAGAAATTGTGGATGCCCCATCCCTGGAAGTGTTCAAGGCCAGGCTGGATGGAGCCTTGTGCAACCTGATCTAGTGGGAGGTGTCCCTGCCCATGGCAGGGGAGTTGGAACTACATGATCTTTGAGATCTCTTCCAACTCAAATCATTCTATGATTCTATGGTTCTACGATTCTATGTTTCTATGATTCTATGAGAGGTAGTTGATATTTTTCCTGCAGTTAATCAAAGTATCCTGGTAATGCATGTGCCATCATTAAGCTTTTTCTCTTGAAATTAAGACATATTCCAGTATTTGGTCAACAGAAATAGCACTTATATTTTTATACCTTTATGTGAAATGACAAAATATTTTCAGCCAACTCCAATTGCAGCTTACAGGATAAAAAGTATCACTAAGTGCAAATGGTCTAAACTAAAAGTTTTCTAAAAACTTGTGACAGCCTCTCTTAGTATGAAATATAAACCCTTGCTTCTGCAGACATGATATGATCCTTTTGAGCTATCATGAAAAAAATTTAATCAGAATTATTAAGTTGCAAAAAATGTGATCATTAATCAAAATGTAATGACTGCTGAAAATATTAATAGTATTTTAATGTCAGAGAATCGAATACTGGTAATGATTTAAAAATGTTGATCTTCCAGGACATACTTCATGAGCAATATGGTTCAAAAAACCTTATGATATTTTTCGGCACTTCCTACCAGCATGTTGCTATAGGTGTCTGTCTCTAATGAACAGTGATAACTTGGTGAATCTACTGCTCTTTGTTAAGTAAAAAATTTAAAACAGAAAGCTCAGACTTTCAATTTACTTCACAACATATTTTATAAACAATGAGATTAAAAATGTTAAAGCATATATGTTGTATTTAACAATTTCATTATTTCTAGGTATCTAATAACATCAGCTGAAAGAAGGAAAGTCAGAAATTACGAGCTTTTCAGATATAAAGTTTTTGGGAAAATTCTATACTTTAAAGAAAAGAGGGGGAATACTTCAAAGAATGCTTTTAAGGGGAGAACACAGTGTATTCCAATTTCTGCCTGATAATATCTACATGAATCTAGGAATCAGCAAAGATTGCTTTTGTCCAGAGATTCAGACAGAGATTTTTCTCTCCTTCAGTGCCTCTGAGTCAAGCAGGGATGTTAAAAAAGAGATGTTAAATCTGAACTACTGCTCAGAATTGCTTTTGTGATCTTCAATGTTTAGGAAATACTTCAAAGCCAAGAAGTCATTTATGGGTTTGTAATTATTACTGTTATTATCAATATGAAATGCCACACTGGGGAAAAAAATGCTTTGGGGATTTAGTAAAACTCTTGCAAATAAAGCTCACCATGAAGTTAAGCCAAAAAAAAAAACCCCAAAAAGTTAATAACCCCTCTCAAGATGGCTGTGAGGAGGACTAGAGGAGAAAGGCTGACACCAGTTGAGGATTTAGGAGAGCAGGGTGGAACTAATTATGTCTGTTAAGCAGGGTGAACAAATTGAGAGAGAAAAGATGAAATGAGTGAATCTGGGATCAAATTCAAAAGTCAAGATATGGTACAGCAAGGTATTCTAGACCGTAAGTTATAGTACAGCAAAGACAGATGGTAGGAAATCTCCAAGACAGTACTTTCGGATTTGTGGCCGGGCCCTGAGGCTATACATCTTACAATAAGTAGATATACCAAGTTGGCTGAAGGTAAGCATGAAGTCCTGTGTGACATATTTGGCATTATTGAGCACTAGAAGATCTGCAAGAAGTATAGGCTGCAAAAGGAGAGACTTATCGCCACCGTAGACCTGCTAAAGGAGTGGAAAATAAATGCCGAAAAATATCATAAGGTTTTTTGAACCATATTGTTCATGAAGTATGTCCTGGAAGATCAAATATGGTGGCTATAAAAATAGAAGAGGATTTTATTTTTTAACTTTTCTTTGATACAGGATGTGAACACACACATAGAATATTTGGTTGAGAATGTGAGAAAAGAATAACCAATTTAGGATCATTGCATCCCAAATTGGTAAAAGAACGGGCTCCACCAGGGATATCACAAGAGTATCGTATCAAACATCAAGGAGCCCATTGTGAAACTTTGAAAAAAGAAAGCACGTTAATGGGTCTCACTGAGGAGGAGGATTACACACTAAACTTTCTGATAGGTCTGTCTGTTAATCTTTCTTTTGCCATTTTTGCTTCTTATGACATCCTAGCTGATAGAGGGAATTATAACAATAATATTCTACTTATATTTAAAGTACAGTTCTGTTATTCACCAGTATTCCAGTAAATTTTATTCTGTGATTATGATGAAAAGGAAAACACCATCAAGCTGTAATGAGAGGCAGCATGATTTTCCTATAATACTAAAATCTATAATTGCAATATCTCAAATACACGAGTGATGATCATAGAATCATAGAATCATAGAATGATGGTGAATGTTTATCATCTCTGTGCTTATCTTTAACAGAAAAAAAAGACTAGTTTTTACTGAGTTCTTAAATTTGGCAGACTCAGGCACTGATCTTATGTCCTGTCTGTCTGATTAGATCCCTGAGGCAGTATAAAGCATTCATTGCCAGTGCAGCCCCACTGATGCATAAAGTTCAACATAAATACATCATCACACTGGTTTGGAGGCTTTTTACTAGAGTATAACATTTCTGCACCACATGTCATGTGATGGAGAAAATAAATTTCCAAATGAACTTTGAGGGTAAGACATAGCCTAGATGTTCTTCAGAGTCTCAGATGTTAGCTCAAATCAGGAGCAGAGCCCCAAACAATAACAGCATAAAGTTGGTGCTACGAGTTTGCTCAGAGAATACTCTGATTTAAGAGATGCTTCCTAGATTTGTTATCCTCACACATTTATTATTTACCTAACTTGAGATCAGAGAGGAATTTCTCCCGTATCTGACAGAGAAGAATGCATCCACCATGTTTAGTACTTGTAAAGTAAAATGCCCACTTTCAAGTGGCAATTTGATTACCATTCACACTTAAATGAGGACATTTGATAATTTTCCATTGATCATTATCTGCCCTACTTTGAACAGATCATGATCAATAATAAAAATAACTTGTGGTCACGTCTTCTGACTGGCATGTAAGCCTTGTTAGATTATGTAGTCACAACAGATTTTTTCCCTCCAGATCAAAATATAACTCTCTGTCAGCTACCAGAGGGCATTACTCTGCAACATATTTCTTTTATATACTTAAATTTCAAGTCACTAAAGGGGAATATCTGTTGGGGAGAGGGAGATCTTTTAAATAAACTTTTGTTTTCAATAACATGGTCCATCCACCAGTGGAAAAAATATGAGGCCTCAAAGAGAGATAGGCAGTATATGTATCTTATTGTGGTGTGCCTTTTCTTGAGTGAAAATCTTATTGGCTTTCATAAATCTTTTAACTCATTTGAAACCAATTTTTCTAAGTAGAGATAATAAACTAGAAGAAGCTTAAAGAGCAAGGGTTTCTTCCTAGCCATTTCTTTCTAATGCAATTATTTCCTGATTCATCACCCCTAAGCAAATTAATGCAAGAAGAAAGAAAAATAGGATTAAACCTAAAGATTTATTTCTAATAATTTTCCTTTTCAAATTATTGTTGGATTACAATGTCCTTTACTATCATCCCTGAATTATTTAAAGTAAGCTAAGCAATCTAAATTCTTCTTGCTGAATTATTTAGGGCATAAATGTTTCCTCATGAATGCTTTGTGGTAAAATAATGTATCTGAGGCTAAATGAATAAAATGAATTTTAATGCAATATTACAAAGGCAATAGCTAAGAAGAATACCTGAAGTTCCTTCCATTATGTATTTAGTCATGAAAATTGTAAAACTCAGCTCAGCAAAATCCATTCCTTATTTTCATTAATAAAATCCCCACACTTTCAAGAATTTGTTACTTTTTTCACATGATGCTGAAGTCAAAAGTACTACGTTTTCTTCCAATACATATCTACTTACAGCAGAATTAGCTTGTCTTCTTTGGAGACCTATAGGTTCTTTTTTTTGTAATTATGAAATCCCAGGTGTGACAAATTAACTCACAGAGTGAACATCTTGGAGGTTTTCAAGACACTGCATTCTTATTTTAAAAGGGGCATTTATAGTATAACTTGTATAATATTAATTATGTAACTCTCTATTACACAATGTTTGAATTGTAAAGAGAAAATAGGCTAGACCAAATCAATCAAGAATTTATGTCATTAGAATGGTTCTCATTGATTTGAGACAAACGTGTCTGAGATCATCAAACTTTAGAATTTGTATTATAAGCGGAGGTTATTAAGCCCTATGTCCGACACAGCTTTAAAATATGAAGTAAAAGGCCAAGCTTGTTTATGCAGCATTGCCTCCAGAAATCTTCATTGTTTCAAATGAATATAAAATATTTTATTACAGCAGGCTGCTGACAGGTAAGACAGTCTATTGGTTTTATGTGTCTTTAGAATTAGTACACCAAGGAAAAAATCAGAGATTTAAGGGGAATCATCCCAGACATATTATACCTTATTGAAAATGGCTGGATTTTTCCCACAGCGAATGTATACTCATTGCTCTGTCAAAAGACTAAATTACTCCCTAACAGAGCAAACCCAAAAATGTTTATTAAATAGTGTAATATTACATAAAATTCATAATCCCTAGGCTCTTAAATAGTGCAGGTAAGAAATGTGTTGCCCTGAAATATCCCAATGCTATTACAAAGAAAACAAAGGAGGATGAACACCCTACTTAAAGTGGTCCTCCCTATTTAGAGTAACAAATTTGCTTACACTCTCCTCTTATGACCAGTAAAAGTCTCTACAAATTAGACCAGTCATATGTTCCGATGACAATCTGAGACTATGTAAAATGAAAGTACATGTAGGTTTGTGAACACATGATCATCTGTTGAAATTTAGTATGTGATTACTTTCTTCAGAATGACATGGCTTTTTCTTGGAAAGAAGTGCCAAAGGCTTATAAGGACATTCATCCCTTTCTTAAAATTGATCAGATCAATAATAACATCAGGAAGAGAAGAAGAAGGGATTACTTTAAAACTCGTGGAGGAAAAATTGCTATTGCAGCCTTGAATCTACAGGCAAGTAGACAAAATAGAATCATAGAATCATAGAATCATAGAATGGCCTAGGCTGGAAGGGACCTTAGAGATCATCTAATCCAACCTCCCTGTTATGGACAGGGATGCCACCTCTCGACTAGACCAGGCAACACATGGGAACCAAGCGGGAAATCCCAAAAGAAGCTCCTGATCACCACCTGGTCACAGAAAATTCACATACACAACTTCTTCGTTCAGTCTGAACTCCCATGAGTGAATAAGTGTAGATACTGACAGGGATCTGACTTTGGCAACGATCTTGGGTCAGGTGTCCCTATCATATTGGTACTTAATTTTGTTTTCGAAAGTAGTTGTATATGACTGACTCTGCTTCACAATGGGCAGTTATTCCCTTTCCAAAAATTAAGGAAAAAAAGAGTTATCCACAGCAGTCTAGTATTTTCTGTCCTACTCTGTTTCACTTCGCTCTCTGTGTATTCTAAACACTGGGTTTATTTCTTTTTAAGTTTCTCTATTCAGGCAAAATTAGCTCAAAAGTTCTCTCAAAATTGTCATGAGATCACTAGAGCATGCATATTCTGAAGGTCGTTATGTGCTGCAACATCATATTTGTCTAGCCAGTTAGTCAGAATGGTATATACAACAGTCACAGAGTCTTTTTTTTATATACCTGAAATGATTCCTTTGTCAGCCAGTAGGAACCTTTGCCATGGGAGGTCCTGCACTTATCCATGTAGCTTCATGTATGTGAGACCTCAAACGGTCCAAATGTGGAAGCCAGTTCTCTGCAGCATTGCAGTTTCTACTTTTGAGTTCTTTCTCATGAAAGCAACCAGTAGCCAGTGCCCATGGAAAAAGGAAATTAAAAGGAATTGCATCATGTCATGTCCTAGGATGTGAATCCTGGTAAAACAAAGCCACCTGATGGCCCCAGAATATTAGTATGGGGAATATATAGCCCACTGGAAAGTGTGGTGTGAGCTATAGGACTGAGAACTCCAAACCATTCTCTTTCTCAGGATCAAAAAGATTCTTTTGCAAAGCAGACAAAAGATTGCCTTGCTCTCTGATATCTGCTCTTATATATGTTAATATGCTGAGCTGTCAGCTAGAGACATCTACTCGGATCCTTAGCTCATGGTAGGAACTAGGATCAGAAACAAGAGCAGAGCTTAGTGCATTTAGAAAAATTCCTATATAAAGATGCATCTGGATAGGTCTTTTTTGTCATATCAGAGGAGATTGCTGCTCCTTGAAATTAAAGATGCAGTACTGGTGCAAATCAGAACAGAGTTACATTCCTTGTCTGTGCTCAGATTAGATAAAAGTTGTATTGACAGCTGCCTGATACATCACTTATACCAGAAACTGTCACATCTCTGATTTGGCTTCTGAGTTTGCCTTAATAATGTTGTCATTCTGTCACCTTCAGTGCTTCTAAGATGCTTGGAGCGAGCTGAGAAGCCAGACCCAAACCCCGAGCAAATATGGTAAACCATGTAAAAAAAACATCTTCTTGCAAAAACCCAAAAATTCATTTAATTTTTTTTTTTGCATGCAGGACATTATAAGGAAAATAAAGGAGATTTTGCCTCATCTTTGCTTGTAGGAGTGAAGTGCCTCTGTTAGAAGGGTAATGCCTTGATTAGGACAGTCTCTGTAGTTTTTTTACAAGGCACCTGGAGATAAATCAGGAAAGAAAATGTGCTTATTGTGTTTGTCTTACTCTGAAGCGAAGTCATTTTTTGATTGCCTGAGATGCGGAAAAAAAAACTTCAAACTTTTATTCTAGATCAATGAAGAACATTTTCAATGAAAGTGAAAATGTTTAACATATTTTAATGAGTTATAATAATATGGCCACATGGTGCTTCAGTGGGAGAATAATGATATGGATAATCTTATCAAGCAAAGTGTCTTTTCAGGGGTGACGACTGTATAATGACAGTATCACAAATACACTGGCATCTTCTTCATTAGTAATCTCCCTCAAGGACAAATTTGTTTATACTATCTTAAGCCCAGTATTCATCACTGTGACGATACTCAACCCCTAGATCTATAACATGTTCACAACTAAGAAAAGCAAGTTTTCACCCATCAAGAATGATGACATTCTAAGCATCAGTATTCGACTTTTACGCTACATTTCTTTCCCTATCATACCAGTTTGGAGTGCAATATTAGCCAGAAATGGAGGTTACATGATAGTATTAAACAAAAGAAGGGAACTGTATTTTCCTTCTTTTCTTCTTGCTCATGCAGCAATAAGATAAACACATCTGCTGGGGTGCTGCTTAAGCATTACGGATGGCCTCCATAGAAAATTTAATGTCTCTCGTGGTATGTAGAAGATCCAGACACTCCCTCTGAGCCTCACTGTAGAAGTTCTAGGAGCAGTAAGATCTTAAGAGCACATTCAAGCTTGTACATTCAACATCTCATAGAGTATGCATAGGTTCCTTAGATCCAAATGCCCGAAAGGTAAGTTAGCCCAACTTCTCTAACTCTCCAGCACCAGCTACCACCTCTAGACATAGGAATGGAGATGGAGAGAAGGTTGTTGCCTGTTGATTCATGAGAGGGAAATAAAGCAGCAGGAAACAAATGCTGTCAGAAGGGGCTTTTTTGCAAGCCACACATTGTGCAGCTGTAGCTATCTTGCTTTATACCGCAGCTGTGCTACACCCAAAACACTGAAAGTAAACCTAAGTTTCTCCTTCACAGACAAATTAAAAAAGGTTGTATGTGGGTGAGGGAAGGGAAACAAGGTCTCTCACCAGAGTAAGCACATCTAGTGAAGCCAAGTGCACTTACTTAAACCCCAGTCAGCACAGCTTTACAAGGAGTGAGGCAACGTTCAAAAAGACACATAGCTTAACATTTGCTAAAGCAGTTTGAGCAGAATGAAATATCTACCATGAAAGCCTTTTCTGGCTGACACCAGTTTCACCAAGCTGCTAAACCTCTGTATTGCTTGTGCCAGTACAGACTGACAGCAGGAACAGCAGGATGTGCAATGTCATTGTAAGCAGAAGGTGGTAGTCCACTAAAGCACCCTGTTAAGAAATACCCTTTGGAAGTTCATGAATGCTAGTGCACTTCCAAAGGGGAATATACTCAATGTAGAGAACCCACAGTCTATTCAGACTAATTGCTGACTAATTCTCTTTTGTTTGTGTTATGCAAAATGCACTAAAAGTATATACAGTGCTGGAGTTGTCTGGCGACAGACCAGCGGCCTTCCTACTGGAGAGAACAGGTGCCCTAAAACACTTTTGCCAGGCTAGCCATCAAACCACAACAGTTACAAAGCTGAAAAAGCATAAATCTCATCCTCAATTACTTTATATGCAATTTAAAAAGTTATCTGTTGTTCTCGCTTGATCATTGAAAGAGCTACTCTGACATGTAGGATCATAAAGATCTGAGACAGTACAACAACAGCTTATCAATATTTACTTCGTTAAATGTCTATGTAACTTTGCCTAACAACATTAATCTGGTACCAAACTTAAATCAGTATTAAAAGAGAAAGCTGATTCATTGGACTTTTAAGAAATGTGTCTGGTTTTCTGTTACCACTTAGAATTCAAGCCAGAATTCAGCCATGGTGACTTCAAGGCAGGGCTAAGTGGAACAAATTTGAGCTAGTCCACATAACAAAATCTTTATTCTCATTTATCTTGAAACCAGCAGCTACTCAGTGATCTGAAGGTTAAGATTCATTTTGCTGTAATCTTGAGGCGTGACTGAGAAACACATACTATAGAAAAAGGAAGACTCATTATCCAAAAGGCTGATAATACAGTATTTTTTGCAGACTACAAATCTCTCCATAAAGTAGAAAAATACATTTCAGAGTTTGTTATATGGCCAGTGACCTAAGTTTACACAGCTCAAATGATCAAACCATCAGAAGTATACTACAAATGGGTTTTTATTGACTGAATTGGATAAACAGATTGACTTTAAAAAAAAAATCATAAAACCATATTACAAACTCGTGCAGTACCATAAAATCAGTTTGTGGATATGCAAATGCCATTCTTAGCCTGCACAGCTCCTGCAGCGCTGCAGCCCATTCTCATTGCAAGCGGTACACTTGAGGGCTTTGAACGAGTCCGTAAAGCAGTTCCGAAACACAGACATCTTGCTCCCATGGCACGCTGAGCACGGCAGGAACCCAAAGCCCCCGCAGGAGGGGCACTCGTGAGGATGCTGGACTCTCTGCTCAAAGAAGGATGTGAGAAAGAGAAAAATGTTACCAAATCAACCACCACAAGCTCTAGAACAATGAGGGCTGCATGACAGCTGAGAATGCCCATTCTGGTTCCCATCTTAAGCAATACCCACCGCCCCATCCCAAGGTGTGCCACCATCTGCCTTTTCCTTTGGTCAAATTCACATGCAGTGCTCAGAGAGGCTCGCTGCAGATTCATCAGTCACATTATACCTTAGCAGCCTGTGTTTACACTTGCCGAAACAGCTAAAGGACAGCTTGCACACATTACTCTGGTGTAGTTTAGATCTGAATCTAGAAGGTAATGCAGTCTAGGAGGTAAAGGAATTGATTGAATCTAAACTCCAGGCAGTTTATGTTGACATTATATTTTCTATCCTGTATGTTAGGATATTCTCACTTTTAGCATTTGCATGCTCATGCTGAACATATTGTTCGTATTACAGTTAGAACTGATCGTGTCAAAAAGCAATTCATAGCCTCTGACAAGCAGTGCTTGAGGAAATAAGTGGTAGATTTAAACCTATGGGTGTAGAATGATGAAGCTTTGAGAGTAAGGAAGAAAGTTCATCAATATTCAACAGTTATACCTGGAGAAGATTGCTCTAAGCAAGGCTTGATCTACCTCTGTTGTCCTAATTCCTGAGTCAAAAAATAATTTTACTCTATTTTGTATTGGATTAAAGACAATGGAGAACACAAGAAGGGATTTCGAAGACATTTTTAAGTTTCATTTGCTGAAAATGTTGCTAGTTTGTTTAGTGATTGTCTTAAAGTTCTATATCAGGGAAATGAAAGGGATACCACGTGGGGTACTTACCACAGGACAGATATGTGGCTTTAACATTGCAATGCTGAGTAAAGTCTTTACAGATTTATTTACAAAAAAAAGGGACAAAAATCCACACAAATCCTGCTGGTGTTAGTCTGAGGAATTATGCATCACTAAAAAACTAGACATAAATTATTACCAAAGTATACCAAAATATGTACAGGTAACATAGTCCATCTTGAGGCTTCATCAAGAAAAATGAAGAGATTTCTGTAAATCCATTAATAATAGCATTCATCTATTGACAATGCAGATGAGCATGCAAAAAAGTCACTTATTCTTTTTGCCCTGTAACTCATAAACTTACCCTTCTTCTTCACCGGGCAAACAATTCCTATTACCACTAGCTTCTCCAGTTCAGATGTGTTTGAAATTAATGTAAAATTAGCACTCTTTATCTCAGGAGTGTCCGTATCTTTCATAATTTGTGATGGTGGTTTTACTTCACTGGACACTGTTGCAAATAAACTCGAAATTTTAAGAGAATAATATTTTTAATCTTTACATTCATTATTGTTTGCTAGGTTTGTTAATAACTACCTTTCCATGCAGTTAAGAGAACTAAAAAAAACCAAATGCAATTGCTTTAGCTCTGTTCCATGAACAATGGCCAGCCATTTCCTTCTTGAACACAGGACAGTTTGTGTAACCACTTTCTGCATCCTCAGTAATGGAGAAACCTGACTATTCCTTGCAATTGTAGCAAATCCTTTTTGAAAAGAAACAAAAACCACCACAAAACCTAAAGGCAGCGAAGCAGCGATTGCATTCAGTAAGCAGTTATCAGTCTGCTGCAGTCTGGCGTTGCCTGTCGCATAGATGAACTTTCTGTCCCAAGATTAGGACACACATTGGGTTAGGTAATAACATTACAGGATGCCCCAAAGCAGGATTTGGGGATATTTCATTCCAAAGTAATGAAAAGTGTTAAAGTGTATTAGCTAACCTTTCCAGCCAGACAATGGGAACGCTGAGAGCTTTAAGCGCATGTATACTTTTTAACAGTTTCTGTTTAGCTATTCAACATGGCCAACAAATTCTTTTGCATTTCATATAGAAATACATACACTGAGTCAAGAGGCAAGAGAAGTTTTGCTGAGTTAAGGAACAGGCCATGCCAGTGCAGAAGGTATTGCCTGCACTGCAAAGGGATGAGGCAGTTCATGATTTACCGGATAGTGTTAAATCTACATCCTGAACAAGGGAGAGGTAAAAAACCTTTGGGCTCAGCCCGACTAGAACTTTTGGACAAGTTCAAGAAGGAAACTGGCTAAAAGAAGCTAGCACACTTCACAAAAATAGATACTAATTTTCTGATAAACTCAAAGTTGTATATTAAAGTGTTGCTGAGAGCTTGCGAGGAAAGTGTATGCTGTATTTTTTGCTAAATGCTGGGAAAGAAAAACTTTGGGGCTAAATTAACTAGATGTAGCTTTCATTTGCTCTTTCATCAGTGTCTTTTACAAACATCATATCCTCATTAGCTATTTTTGATGTCAATGTTATATACTCCTGAAGTATAGGTGTTGCCTTAATTTGATTATGGGTGATTTCAAAATACAAGATAAATAAGGGAAGTACATTCCTCTTCTAAGGACACAGCTATCCATATATCCCAGCCTTTATGACACCTCTCCTCAGAGTGTTACTTGTTGCAGGCTATCCAAAGGAAAAGAGAAAATGCCTTGAGCAGCCAACAGCATAAGACCAGGAGAAAAGTGATGACCAGTAGAGATCCTAGCTTACAGCAAAGCTGTGGGAGCAGATCCACACTTCAGGAGTCTTAGGGAGCACACATCAGCTCTTCACAATAAAAGGCAAACTTGCCCCAGAGAAGTTCAGTGGACAAGGCAATCTAAGAGCCGGAGAAAGGCATGATAACCTGTAATTTGCAATTTGGAATTTGGAATTTTGTGTAGTTGGAAATTTCCAGCATTTGCCCGGATTTTGTAGATGTCCAGACGTGCAGGTACCCAGCAGTTTGCTGCAGTACACAGGGAAGTGATGCAGCATCCACCCAAGAGGGCTGACTTCCCCAGGATATGGTGAAGGTTAAATACCAAAGACAATGTCAAAAGTTACACGAAAGGGAAAATGACTTGCTTTTCCTGCTGTGGTAAAATCGAGAGAAAACAGAGATGGACATTTTGGTTTGATGGTACTGATATTCATCTTTGGTCAAACTTAAAGGGCTGTGATACCATGATATCATTCATACAAGCAGAAAAAAAAATCATTTGAGATCATCAGTTTACAGCAGAAGAAAAGGAACTGGTAGAAAAAAAAATCTACTTGTTTTCAAATATAAAGTATATGTTCCTCATATTTAACTGCAAAAATACAATTACCTCAATTTTGGTTAAGAGATCTTGCAGTTCCCCAGATTCATTCATTAGTAAAATTTTCTCAGCACCCTATTAATAATAAGAAGAAGAAAAGGGTCAGCCAGTTTAGTATGAAAAACCAGAAATGATTAGAAGACTTGGTCTTGAAAATTTAAACAGGCAGAGGACAAATTTGACTCACATTAAGTATTTTGTAATTAGGTCAACCTTCGGAGAGCTAGAAGGAGAGAAGAATCTAATCACAGTTCTGATATTAGTGGCTGAAGCTTGTTACCAGGTGTTGAATTGCATTGTCTTTTTGTAAAAGGTGACACAACCTGGAAATGCTGATTTTGTTCCCTTTTGTTTTACAGGGTATGTTGGCTGACAGAACAAAAAATACCTCTAGTTACCATGTCAAAAATTACGATTACATAAATATACGACACATTAGAGAATGCAGCAAAATGTGAGGAGGAATTTGTATCTCAAATATTCAGGCAGCAGAGCATTGGATTAAGACATAATACGGCTAATGTATAACACAAGGAGAAAAATGGTAATGAAAATACTGTAACAACATTAAATTTAGACACAATAATGAATAATAATAGTTTAGTCTGAGTACATTAGGCCTCTGAGGGTTTCTGTGATCTGAATCAAGGCTCTAGTGAAGTGTTTTTCTTTTTCCTCCTGAAAATAAATGTTAAGAGATCATTGCAGACAGAATTAGTGTCAAAGATGATGTAGAACTTCTTTTTTCCCTTTTCTTCTAATTAGAGGGCCATACTTGAATGCTTATCCTTTACTTACGTAACCAAATCCACTGAATACTAAATATTACCAAACACTTACAGATATTTTTCATCAGTGGGTCACAAGAAATTAACAAAAGATGAGGAAACCGAGGCATACACAGAGTGAACCGCATAGCCCTTACATTTAGACTGGGTGATGGGTTCATGCCATAGCATTGCCCGCATTTGCCAGTCCCTGCATGCCCAGACTGTTAAATTTCATCTTTCGGTTTCCTTCAGGTGCCAGCTGGGAGCTGGGCTCGGATGCTGGTACAGGGCTGAAGTGTGATGAGATGCTGGTACACAGCTTGGATGTACCGCGACTTTGAGCTGCCCACGGTCAGCCGAAGGGTCTCTCAGGCCCAGCTCCCAACCAGCACCACTCTCCCTGTGACTGGAAGGTACAGGAAAGGCTGCTGGGAAGCACAGAGAACATACATGTGTCACTAATGCTAGTGTCCAGCCATTCACAGTGCCTTGCTGAGGACTGCAGAGGTTACAAGTGAATAGCCCAAAAGCCAATAAAGGGCCACAAGAACACTGCAAAGGATTTTGTATGACACCCTACTAAGGTTAGTTTACTTGTAGAAAGTCTTTTTGCTCTGGCTTTGCATAAAAAGGAGCACTTCTGAGTTTGTGTTTGATGATTCTCATTTCAGTTAAAAAGGAAAATATTAATGTAATAGTGAATGTAAGTGCCCCTTTTTCACTGAATGCTACTCTTTCAGTGCTACACTTTCAAAGAGATTGGGTTTGGTTTTTTTTAAAAAAAAACGTATCTACAAGGTAATTAGTTGTGGTTAATTAGTCACAAAAGATGACAGGAGACTCAGATCAGCTAGCCTTACTGGGACTGACTCTTCTATTAAAACCTGCTATAGATCATGGGCACAGTGTACCATCTTTGACATGCATTAGGCTCTCTGTGTCCCCAGCAGAGTGGTTTTTAGCTGTCTGTCAGCTCCTTCCTCACCTGCTCTCTCATCTTTCTCTGCTTTCACACAGAACGGGCAACAGCAGTGATTGGCACAACAAAGCAAGGGCTTGCCAACGTGGCCTACAGAGGATTAGCTCTGGGCCTGAATACACTGCAGCAGCTTAAGACAAACTTGTGCTGCCCATCTGATGCAGAGACATTAAGGATTTGCAGCTTTACGGATGTAATTGCAGCACTGTAAATTCCCTAAGGCAGGCAAGCCCCATTTTGCCCCAGTTTAGGAAAGGATCTCTTCTCGACGGCAGCAGTTGGCAAATGCGGTCCTGTAACCTATGCTCTGTGTCACAGTGATGCTGTAGGATAACGCTGATTGGCTTTTACAGTAGCATAATTAGAAGTCTGACGGGTTATCCATTACAGATTCATATTTTAAAGGATTTATATTTCAGATGACATTTAGTTGGCCAGGTGTGTTACTTTCAAAGTGGAAAGCCTCATTACTAGGGTTTTTAAATGAAAACCCAAATGTCCGAGTGGCTATCAACATTTTGAAGTGTTTCAGCGCATCTCTTCTGATTAACAGCTGCCTCAAGTGAAATTTAAATAAAAGGTACTGTGCAGAGGTTAACCTTCCCTTTGGATCCATGAATTTTAACACACAGAGTCTGTAATTAATAGAGTCATTAAAGCAGCTGTTACATAAGACCAATAGCTCCTTTTTGACCAGAAAGAGATGCATTTTTTTTCCTTCCTAAGGTAGTGCTCAGTCCACAGTTACCCATAAAGGGATGTGAAGAGTCTGTCCCTCCTAAGACACGCATAAGGAACACAAGGGGCAGTGGCCATAATGTTGAAAAAAACATCAGGGAGAAGTAAATTTTCAGTTTTGTTAGCCAGTTCCATTCCAAAGCATTAGCCTGTGAAACGTTTATCTAGCAACCACAATAGCTCTGTTCTTTTGGCAAAGCAATTCCACAGACTTGGTTAATTCACTCACTAGTTTTTCTAGACTGTTTCATTCCTCAAAATATTTTCCCAGTTTCCTCTTGAAAATGTCCAGAAATTAAGTTAATATTTCAGGTATTGTCCTACTAATTGCTGAACTAGGACAAATCCAAGGTCCACTAAGTTTCCTACTGTCCCAGCTCTGTCCTGTCACTAAACTCTGCTGTTGCTCACCTATCTTGGACGTAACCCATTATCATTTTCATGATGTAATTCTTCATTAAGGACTACACACAGATATATGGCTCTGCATTTGACTATACTAGAATACCCACTGATTTGGGGAAGCAGCCTTTCTTCCATATCCTTCCTTATATTCAGAGAAAAATTAGCACGGCACTGCAACACCTCTCCTGTGGACATATTTGCTGTGCAAATAAATTGCATGCCTCTTTTCCTTAAAAAAAACACTTTTGCTAAAACTTACTAAGGAGACTATGTATGCCCCTGTCTTTGCCCAGAGCTCACATGCTTTTCAGCCTACAACACTACACCTCTAACAACAGGGTGACCCTTGGCAGCAGACATGCATGGGGTGTGACTGAATGCCAGGAAATCTGCCCATCACCTGAGAAATGTTGGATTTAATATGCAAAGAACTGAAAGACTGATGCATAAAAAGCTATTGGATTAATTGAACCCTGCTATTTCTGAACACTAGGTGACGCAAAGCAATAATTACATCATAGTTTTACTGCCACAGAGCCATTCATATCCACTCCATCAAATGTACACAAGGAGAATGCATTTAACAAAAGATGGAGGCAATTAAGAGCTATTAATCATATATGCCCACTGTAAAGCAGTAAAAAGGAAACTGTTAAGTCTTGTGTAACAAAAATTATGCTGTGCAGGTATTTTCTAAAAGTCAATTGCAAAAACAGCCTCATCATTCCTGTGAAATAATCATAACCAATGAGTCAAATAATTTTACAGTAAATCTTCTACAGTTGTGGATTCCCTACAGCTAGGCAAACTGAATAGGAAACAGTTTCTTCAGGAAAAAAGATATTAAATTCACATACTTGAAAAAGATTCAGGTAGGTTTGTACGGCAAGTGCATACTGGAATTCAATGACATATTTCAAGTAAAAAATAAAATAAATGTATTTTAAACCTGTTATGCAGTGAGCTAACATGTTCATTAAAGATGACTCTATTTGCCTCGTTTTATGTACATTGCTATTCCAGCAGAGTGGGTCTTTGCATAACATAAACCTCTAACAACTCCAAGTGCCTTTGTAAAAGAGAAAATATATGCTCCAATTTTTAATTTTTTTTTCTGTGTGGCTCTCTGGTTTCTGGAAGCAATTTTTTATTCTGCTTTGGTGCCCCAGCAGATGGCATAATTCCATTTCAGATGGAGACAGCCTCAAGTGAAAAGAAGGGATTAGATCAGCTGGTGAAGAGCACACAGAAGAAAAAAAACCCTGCAATTTCCTGACAGAATGATATTCAGACAGCTTGTGTCAAGAAACACAATGATTCAATTTTGAAAAAAATTAGAAAATTAAAAAATCCTGCTGTACTGCATGCAGGACTTCGCTTGACAGGGGCTAAATATGATTTTTCTATTTCTTCTGTCCCAGTTGTGGGTTTGTTTCAATCTCCCTGTGCAAGGAATGATAAATTTCACGGCACTGTGGAGATTTATCCATACAGCCTGCAGTGCTCTAACAACCTTGTCCGTGCTTCTGAACAGCCTGGGTACCATATATTCTATCAGATGCACATATGCTGTGTTCTGGTGGTTTTGTTACATTTATCTCATTAAAAATAATCTTGTTCCCTTTCAAAATTGTTCATATTTTAATTAGAGGTTTGGGGTTTTTTCTCCACATGACTCATTGAAAGGTGCGTGGCTCAGTATAGATTCTCCTTTGTATTGCTACATGCAGTCTCCTTCAGAGAGAGATTTGCCAGGAAATAAATATTCAAAATTTTAAAAAGAGAGACAGAAAAAGAAAGAGAAAAAAAAATTGCATGATTAATTTACTGATACACCAGACTTCTGGATTTCTGTGTGGCATTTGCATATCAGAAGATAATTACTATAAAAGGAACTACAGAAATGTCCACAGCTAACAACAAGACCAAATTCTATAATTAGTTTTCAAATGCATTTTAATAAAACGCAAACCCAGTGCAGGTTGCAGCCAAATTGCTGTCTCTGGAGTCACTGACATGTCGTCTTCTTAAGTTGCCACCATCTACCAGGCAGACATAGTCGAGGGGTGAATACCAGAATTGCCAGGTAAAGTACCCCAGTCCTTATTTATCTTCCTCAGTGAATGAATGTCATCCTCTCCTATGAAGTCATATTAAGACAAAGAAATAAAAACTGCCTTGAGATAATGGGGTTTTGTCACATTTGCTGAACAGTGTGTGGACACGGGTCCCTTGCCAGTGGAAGTGACAGGTTGACCTCGTGGCTCTCCTTCCCCATCGCCCTTACTCCTCCTTGTCCTCTTCAACATGCTGCATCTTGTTTTAAAGAGCCTGTGAAGCATGGTCTCAGCTCTTCAGAAACTGTCCTGCCTTTCATTTATCATTTTTGCAGTTGTGAGCTTCCTTCTTGGTTTTTTTGTGTTGTGGTTTTTTTGTTGGTTTTTTTTTTTTAGCAGAGGGAAGATTGGCCAACAAACATGTTCTGAAAGACATGTTTGTTTTTAAAAAAAAAAAAACAACAGCAACCAAACATGGTCCTGAGCCACAGTGGGCCGTCTGAGTCAACTCTACTCACCCTGAACTTGGCTTTCCCATCCTGGTTCCTCTCCACTAAAGCACGTTAGAGAGTGATGCTGTAGCAAGCAGCAGTGCTCCCCATATCAGAATTAGGGGAGAGCAGTGGAGGGCAGAAACCTCATCCATGGGTGTGGGTGAGGGGTACCCACACTGTCAGAGCGCAGGGCCAGCTGTGATGCTCCCTGCCTGCAGAGCAGATGCTCCACAAATAATATCGCTCTCTTGTGGAATAACTCTAATTCTGTCCTGGACTTAAAGTGTGTTCCACTTAACCACAGTGTGCCTCGTCATAACAAAAAAAAAAAAAAACAAAACAACAACAACCCACCCCTAAACTTGACTTTTTTGGTTTTTTAGATCAGTACTTCCTGGTTTTTTGTGTGAATCAATGTGAATGCAGTTACCTTGCTGTAATAAATGTCAGTAGATCAGAACACCACGTTCCTTCCTCATTTTCATAACTACAGGAGGTAAAACCTGTTGACTACTTGTCAGCAGGTAGTTGGACAGGTGGATTTGTCTCTCCCACAGACAGCTAGCTTCCTAATTCATCTGCCTTTTTTTCTATACCTCTCGAAAGTATCTCATACAATATTTCAATTACTTTAATGAGATTATATTGCTTGTTACACTGTTGTTCCTCTGTTAAAAGACAAGTTTCCCATGATCTTCCAAAAAAGTAAAACAGCAGCAGTAAATTAATGGGCCATCCATTATACCCAAACAATGGTAACCAGGCTTCACCTACATCTGAGCAAATAATATATTCAATCCATTTCAGTATTTTAACTGAATTCTTTTGACAAATTGATGACATACCGTCTGAGATTTCATTGGAGTTGCTCATAACTCACTACTTTTATTTTTAACATGACAATTAGGTGAGCAAATCTTAGTCAAAAAAAATTTTAAACTGCTTTTAAACAAAGCACTTTTCCTCCTGGCTGGCTGTAGATCTCTCCAACTCAGGTTTTTGAAAAAAGCATCCTCTGTGATGAAGTAAACATCACTGTCTGGAGCCCTGTTCCAGCAAATGCATTTTTTACAGTGCTCAGGGAAGCCTCACACAGAGCACAGGGAGAGCTAGGAAAGGGACAGGGAGAAAGGGGAGAGATTTGAGTGTTTATACAGGCACAATATTAATTATGCCTGATTGTTGATTACATTTCATTTCACTACTTAAATCCTTTGTGAAAATCAAAGTGTTAAGCAATACAAACACAACCACCCCACTGTGTTTAAATATAGTTTGCCTTCACAAATCACAGTCTCACTGTTGGTGTTGATTGATAGTTCTTTACTGCTTGAGACAAATACCTTCTCTGAGCTCTCAAGCTGTTTCTTTTGTGCCACTTTCCCGTGTCTTTTTCATTTAAACCCTGATTTTTCTTTCAGTTTATGAAAACTTCATTTTGAAAATACAGGCTTGCCTTAAGAAAAAGGTGATCTCAAATATCAACAGGCTTTTAGGCCCAGAGTACAGATTTGGATTATATTTTTCCATTTGGTGTTTATGTCTTGCAACAGGGCAGAGTTTGGCTGTTTTTCTCTCCCTTTTACTGCTAGATTCTTCTAAAGTTAAGTGTTAAGCAATTATGCACCTAAAATAATATTCAGCTGGTTACAGATCCTGATACAGACTACAATAGATAACATTCAATGCATGTTTAAGGTCTGACATTCAAGCTGTTAATTTCATATTCAACACATATTACTAAATGACAAGTTTATGCTTTGTGTGTTCATCTGCCTGGGTTAATCATATACACAGGTTCCCAAGAGGAAAAAAAAAATCCATTTCTCTAGATTTTCATAGTTCCAGCTACAAAAATAAGCTGTTTTTCAAGAAACATGAGATAGCTTAGATTGGATTACTGCCTCTTATTCCCCTCCTGATAGCCTCTCCCTGGTTATCCTCTGTATCTTCACATCAAACCTACCCCTGTGGGTCTGTGCAGCACATACCACAAAGGGATCTCTGTCTTTGATTGTTCCCATCATTCCAGCATTGCAAGCAATTTTCTAAAAACCCTGTTTCTCATTCATCAAGATTTTCATCAGTTCTTTCAGACTGCAGAATAAAACATAGGCTCATGCTTTACTTACCCCAAGATAATGGCCATCGATAAACACAACAGGGAGTGAGGGAACTTCACAGACTCTCCTGCATCTTTCATCTAGTTCTTTTCCGTAATCGCTGTTCAGAGCAATGTTTTTTTCTTCAAATTTAACTCTGTGGTTCTGAAAGATCTTTCTAACCAGTTCACATCTTTCAAAAGTGGTTCTCACCACACGAAGGCTGGTAGTGTAAATTACTATGCGGCCAAACTCTAGCACTGTTGATACCTGGAAAAAAAATAGTTCCCATCACGTTAAGTAAGGTGTTAATAGCTTACAAACATTGAATAATTTCATTACAAATATTATTTAAACAAAAAAAATGCCTCTTGAACACAGAATCCAATATTCTACTTTTTTTCAAACGTAAACATCGAAGAGGAGAAATTAAGAAATTGTGTGCAATCACAAATTTAAGGCAATTTAAGCTGTTTATGTAGAGGTAGAACTTTACTTTTTAAAAAAAAAAGTTTTAGAGATGGTGAATAAAGTTAAACAGTTTCAAGACACAGATATATTTTACATCCTGGTGAACTCCTAAATATCATCACCATTTTGTTCACATTTGATTCTGTTATAACAGCTACTCATGTTTGCACAAACATGGACTGATCGTACCCAGACTAAGTCTAAACTTGCTAGCTCAGGTGTTGTCGACAGCTTCCTTTAAGCAAGGATAGGAGCCCAAGCTAAGGTTTATCCATGAGGCAACATTAACTTAGAATACTTCAGGTTTCTCCACACTGAACTAGATTATGACCACAGAGGGGACAAGCATATCCCTAATTATTAGTGTGAATCCACATCAAATTACTCTAACATCTGACTAACAATTAAAAAAACAAGTAAATTTTGTGTGTATTCAGTGTTCAATTCAAAGTTCACTGCAGCTAGGGAAGGCAGTTCACTTGGCTGTAAAATTATTCATACTAAATTCAGATTTGACTTCTTACCCCACTTTTTCTTATGTAAAAGTTTATGACATATCTTTTCTGTCTGGGATGAAAACAATTAGGGAGTGTAAATGCTACAGGGATTACTTTGCCTGAGAGAGAGTGTTACATTTTCAAATAGCCTGAGAATCATTGCTCTAAACAAATCATTGCTCTAAGCTGCAAATCTTAGGGTTTTTTTAAAGGTGTTAAGGCACTACCAAGCTTTTTGAATTGTCCGTTATATTCAGCAAATTATATTTCATTGTTTCATCAGTATTCTAGGAGTAAAAAACACTGTAACAATCCATGGAAAATAAACCTTGGTGGGTGAATAGAAAATTTTTGAACGATGTCATGCAATAATTGTAGACATAGTTGTAAATTTGGGCAGTTGCCATTACACATTTTGCAACATAACAAAGTCATGATTTTATCTTACTACACAGATGCAAAAAATGTCATTGCAAAAAGCATACTCTGCTTAGAAAGGTGCTTACAAGGTTCAACGTATGGTGGTTCAACATTCTCAGGAAAAACACGTTTCACAGATCACTTATAGACCACTGAAAGTGTAATTGCAAACATATGTAATGTAATGGCTTTCCATCTCCCTTTCTGGGAAGTAAGTGTGTTGTGATAGGCCAGTATTTATTTCTCTTCGTGTAGATGTCAGAAATTCATTTTTAGGAACAAATGTTATAAAAAGCAGGCTACTTTTCTCCAGCCTGTCTTCTAGGGTGAAAATCTGTTTGAGCATTGATTCTTCTCCAGCATATTGTTCACACATTCCAAGTGAGAGGATTAGCTCATCCTCTTCTTAAAAGACAAGTACTCCATATAAACACTGCCAAATATTTTAGTAACTGCACATGGGTTGCTGGAAGGAAGGGGAATTGATCTTTTTCAGAAGTAATCCAAAGAAGTTCTTAAAGCATTCCTTAAAAAGATAATTTCACATACTTGTTATTTCTTCTTCTTTGGGGTGAAAATACATTTTGAAGTGCAAAACTATTCAACAGGATGGAAATTCTTGTTCCTTCACAGCTCTAATCTCTAATGCTCTTTGTTCCCAGACACCAGAGGCTGGCAGCATAGACACAGGCAGTCTTTATCTAGCGAAGCATCAAGACTGTGGTGTCCCTCCAGCATACAAATAAGGAGCCGAAGAGATGGAAAAATGGAAAGTTGTAAAGTGATCTGGAAAGATATCCGGTGGAAGGTGTGTGCGCAGAGCCACTGTTATGTTTATTACTTTATTTTTTCCTAATGTGGCAATGAAGAAGTATCCTTGTTTAACCCACAAAGTATCAGGGGCATTGAATAAATAATTCTTTAAGGAAATTTTAGTAAACGCCTTGTGTTCTGTGCTACAAAACTCACAAGACTTTATCATACCAGGGAAATTTTTCCTGTTTCTTTCCTGGAACCACACTAGTAATTAAAAATAGGAGCCAAAACAGTTAGAATTACAGGGTTTTTCTTAATAAGAATTTATGCTAATTCTCATATTGCTACCCAAGTCAATGGCTACAGCCTGTAATACTTAGTGACTAGAATACGCTCCTGAAGTAAATCAGCAGAATGATGCTTGAACACTGTATTTTTCCTTCCTAGGTTAGAACTGCGGCAAAACTGTAACAAATTACAAACAATGAAAACAGATGAGTAGAAAGTCATTTTAGAAAATGAACTTTTATAATTTTGCATAAGAAACTTCAAATTAAAATCATCTCGCATAACTCACACAGGCACAAAAAATTTTTGCTGCAGTTAAACAGAAAGTAATTCGCCAGTTAATGGGCATGACGAAGCTTTACTCGGGCTGTGGAAGTTGGACAGATGAACAAATCAAAAGATTTGGAGAAACTTACATTGACCACTTTCTTGCACTTCCTCTAGGATTCTTATTGAAACCTGAAACTTACAAAAATCATGTGCCCTGAAGCAGCAATTTTTTTGCGTTAGATTCAGAAAACCCCATGCACAAGAGCGTGCTTCAGAGAAACTGTCTATGTAGAAAGATTGCCAAGAAAGAGGTTTAATGTTCTTTTTTTCAGAGAAAAATAAAGTTGCTTTAGTAACAATCCCCTACATCCTTTACATCTCTTAGTTTAACAGCACAGTGCTACCATCTCCTGAAAGGTCCAAAGGCAGTATCTCTTTTATTGTATCAGCCTGAAGAGCTTATATTTTTCTTGGAAGCATCAAGCAGGCAGCAACTTCAGTAGCATGAGCTGCCTCACTTCATGGCATAGAGGCCACTTCAACTGACTCAGGAACTGCTGCTCTTTTTTCCTCAATCTAGAGAGAAAAATCCTGTTCATGGCTGAACGTGAGAAACGCAAAATATCTTTCTTGTTTTGCATCTGATTCAGTCTTTTCCCAGACTACCAGGTGAATCAGGGATTTTGCAAATGAAGTGTTAGTTACACTTTTGTGTACAACTAGGAGAAATCTATCCCTCCACCATCCCACTGGCAACCGTGGTTGAGGTCCTCCTGGCCCTCTACTCTGCCCTGGTGAGGCCACATCTGGAATATTGTGTCCAGTTCTGGGCCCCTCAGCTCAAGAGGGACAGGGAACGCCTTGAGAGAGTCCAGCACAGAGCCACAAAGATGATGAAGGGAGTTGAATATCTCCCTCACGAACAAAGGCTGAAGGAGCTGGGTCTCTTCAGCTGGAAGAAGGCGAGACTGAGGGGCAGCCTCATTAACATTTATAAGCGTGTAAAGGTTGAGTGTCAGGAAAATGGAGCCAGGCTCTTTTCAGATATGTCCAATGACAGGACAAGGGGAAATGGGTGCAAGCTGGAGCATAGGAGGTTCCACAAAAACATTAGGAAAAAAGTTTTTCACTGTGAGGGTGACAGAGCACTGGAACAGGCTGGCTAGAGACATTGTGGAGTCGTCTCCTGTGGAGACATTCAAAACGTGCCTGAATGCATTCCTGTGTGACCTACTGTAGGTGATTCTGCTCTGGCAGGGGGTTGGACTAGATGATCTTTCAAGTTCCCTTCCAACCTCTGACATTCTGTGATTCTGTGATTCTGTGAACTGTCTGACATGGTTGCAACTAATTGTAGCCATTAAGTGAGAAAGTCTTCTGCAAACAGCATGAAGGATGTCATCCCATGAAGCTAAATATGTGAGCTTAGCACTGAGAGAGACCACAAAACAGAGGAAGAAATTGCTGGTGATAAAGAGAAGGCTTAATAGAGCAAGGAGATGAGCAACAAAACAGAGGGCAAAAGGGCTGAAAAGACAGAAATAACTAAAAATAGATAATAAACCGACAACCAACATGTCAGGATAACGACAAAGGAAGATCAGTATAAACTAAATGTAGAAATAAAAACGTGAAAAATATGACCAGTAAAAGAGACAGACAGTGAAACAAAACAAATTAAATGATAAAAGAGAGAGAAGGTCACTGAAATATGACATCCTGAACTTTTTAAAAAAAAATTCTGGTAGCCACTGCAGAGTGTATAACAACAAATAATTTACAGATTATGTGAATCTCTGAGTCATTTCAACATTTTAAGTATTTTATAAAATTTTTGTGCATTACTAGAGCTGCAGAAATACGGAGTATTTTGGAATCATATTGCTAAAATATGTGCTTGAGAATTTACCTTTTCTGTATAACAGCTGCCATGACAATAATAACAGACTTCCCAGTAGCTTTGGAAATAAAGTGAAACAGGTGTCTCCACGGTGCTTTGAAAGCCATAAAACTCCCATAGATGTCTCCAGGTTCACGTCTTCCCCACTATGTCTTACCCTTGGCTTCTGGATGCAGCTGCAACCTAGGTAGCAGCAAAAAGAGTCTCTACTGGTTTCTCTACTGGTCCCACTGCTACCCTGACTCTGATGAGTGTCTCCAGCCTGAGCAGGTATCACCCACGCTCCTGTTTGTGAGGGGAATTTATAAAATGCATTACTGAATAATAATACTAGATTATTTCTTTGGTATATTTGTCATCAATTGCCTTCCCAAGGCTATGTATTTTCTTTAGTATTTTTCATAACATTTTTATGTCTTACTTTGCTGATTTTGAGTGGCTCTTTACCTATAAACCAAAGGTGGTACTGTGGATACTTCTGCGGCACAGCTAAGAGCTGGTCAAATTCAGAGCAGAGGAACTGGTTCAAGACAATGCTTTTCTACTTGCTGTGTAAGGACCATTGCTGGACTTTGGGCATAAAATAATTGCTTGTAAAAAAGTTGTAATATTTGTTTTTTAGAAAACTTCGTATATGACTGTGTCTCCATGAAAGTAAATAGACAAACCCAGCAGTAAGACGAATACTTACGATGTTGACCTCATTTTTATTTGGTTGCAAATTAAAACTATGAGAGCAACATCACAAATAATGGGATTTTTTTTTAATAATCCTCTCTCTAGATAGAAGGCATAAGCATGTGCTTTAATCTCACTGGTGTTAAAAGAATGGCTATTTACATTCATATGCATATATAATTTATCTCAATGGTGGCGTCACCCACAAATTTACACTTGGTTCTTTTAAAGTACAAAGTAGCGCATGTAAAAAAAACTCCCTACCAAACCCACTCTGTACTTCGTGTTATATGCATTATATGAGAAACTGTATTCTAGAAAAAGCAGAATATTTTTCTGCTAAGATTAATGGCCCGGTATAGTACTTTGACAAAAGACGAAATGTTAATGCCAACCTTTTTTCACATACGAGATTTTTAAAGGGTTTTTACTATGTTCAGATATAACATTTAACTAATGTTATTCATGCGGTAGTGAATTGCTTCTGTGACCTAAATCAATGGCTGATATGCCCTTCTCTGTCTCAGAATATCATCTTTCAACATCTCAGAGTGTTCTACTGACATATGCACCCCTTGGCTCTGTAATTAGACACTATCAGACTGCAGAAGTATCTGCTGTCCGTTAAGTTGGCAGAGTAAGGAATCTAGAGCACATTAAAAACACTGCATCAGAGGTGCTTCAGTGAATAAATGCAGCATTCATGATCTAAAAAATGTTGAGAAAGGGAAAATAGTACATATATATGTATTTATATGCATATATATGCACACCTATCTGTTTTTATATATGCTTGCATACCTAGAAGCTTTGAATTAAGCTGATTACTTCATAATTGATATTACATACCTTATAGCTTGAATTAGTATCCATAACTCAGTGCCAAGAAAAACTATGGTCTAACATTAACTGTCTGGTTTTGATTTTTAATTTTTATTTTCCACTCAGAAAAAGAAGGGAAGAAAACAAATACAACTTTCTTGTTGAAGAGGCTCTACAGGAAAAAACCCAAACATTTCATTTCTGCAAGACTGAGGTTTTCAAAATGTATACTAACAGTAATGAATATTTTTTGAAAGATAATTTTAAAGTAAAAAGCTATCACTAAAATGTTTCTATTTTTTTCTGCATGACACTTCATCAGAACATACATGTTTTCCAAAATGTATAGTATTTGATGAAAAGCATACTTTTCATCATGCCACTGTTCAGGTGAAAGAGTGCAACATCCTTCAAATGAGATGGCTGGAAATTGAGGGTCTGTTTTGT
>NW_009696543.1:35022-86064 GCF_000703405.1 Apaloderma vittatum
AAACTTCAATATTTGCCATCATAACAACATAGTAAAATGCTAACGGAGTTGTGAACCAGTCCCTTCTGTCTGGTATTGTTGGTTGCCTGGTTCAAATTAAAGATTTAATGGCATTTTTCAGGAAGAATTGATTCTCTGGCCATAAGAGCTCTTCCAACAAACAGACCTCATTGATCAAAGTAAAATGTTTTTCTTTGGCAGGCAAGATCTATTTACACATAGAAGAGAAATCACAAAGAGTCCCTAGCCATGGTATACATTCCCTTCCACTTTGCTGTTTGCATTTGCAACCCTCCATGGGCTCTCACACAGCAAAGAACAGCACACACTTAAATTTAAATGTAAGCACTCTCTTAGTGCTCTAAGGCTATAGCCCTGTTTGCATTGTCTTCAAGGACTTGGCACTATATCAGTATTCGGGAAAATTCAGAACTTGAACTTTACTAAATTCGGAAGACTGTGTATTTTAGGAAAGCTCAGTACAATAAAGACTACATTCCTGCAACAGTGCCAGTCATATAGTCAAGTCAAAGCTTATACTGACCTTCTTTTAAATACATCACTCAAAAAATACCACATTTTTTCTTTTCCTGTTTCAGTAATTACAGGGACTATAACTGTAGGACTTGGAGTCTTTGACCCCCTGGGACAGTGAAATAATATCACCAGTTATCATCCTCATAACCATCAGCATCAAGAGCTGCACTCCTAAACAACGTAGCCAAAGAGACTGGGACACTCCCAAATAAACATGTGAGTTTTCCCTTCCTCACAGAATTGGTTAGGTAACTGTTCTTCTCAGCTTTTAAAATAGCACAAATACTTGAGTGCTTTTTGTCTGCCTGTATGCTGTCACTGCCACCCCCACAAACAACAGCCCCAGGAATACATCCGTTTCCAAAAGCTGTATAGGAGCACAGGCTCCTCTGCCTAACTGAGTGTCTTACCACAGTACATGAAATATCTCATTCTTTCCTGTTTCCGTTTTATAAGGCTAGATAACTCTGAGGAGCTGGTCACAGTTATAGAGAAGGGCTGTGATCCATCAAGAACCTGAATTTTTTGATCTTCTAACTCCTGGCCAGCTGTTTTCTTTCTTATCTACACAACTGCCATATACTGCTCACTGTAAAACAGCACAGTTTTACCTGCTCAAGGTTGGCATCCTCAGAATTGTTCATCAACTGCAGCATAAATTTGATATAGGACATCATTATACCTAAGACATTTGTATAATGTATTTTCATAACTCTGTACTTTTCAGCCTTTATATCAATTTGGGGTATGGCAGATGAAAATAACAAAAGTAATAATAATATTACATGTGATATTTATACTGTTCTTTTTATCCTAAAATCACTTGACTGAATACTGAAAAAAACAAAAGGAGGGCTTTCCATCCTCTGACATCATGTCTATGTGTATTGTCACCCTTTCTGCTCCTCAAATACTATAACATAACATCATACCTTTTTTTCTGCCACTGCAGGCTTTCCAACATATCTTCTGGCACCAGGGGATGTCAAAGTGTGTTCATTTCAAAGCAGAAAAAAATACTTACAATACCACAGTAAAGGAGTACAGGGCATGACCCCGCCACTCCCTGCTCTTTGTAGTGCTTCAGCTATCAGCAGGTTCAGAAGGTACAAAGACTAAACTGAGCTCACTTCCCAAAGTCTTTATTACCGTTCATCCAGCACACACCCATACAACCAAGCTCCAGCCTGCTCTCAGGTGACCCAGCTCAGATAAGACAACAGGTTATCTCCTGGGGCTTCATGGTCTCTGCTAGACCCTGATGTCTCTGCTTGCACAGGCTTTCTAAAGTCACGCTGCCCAGAGCTCCGGGGAAAATGCAGCTCCTCTTCAACAAGGCACAGAGATGCTCTGTAAGTCAGCCAGGGCAAAATTTTTTGTAGTGTCCAAATTAGTCAAAAGAAGACCCATATTTGTCTAGGTCGAACTGGATTTTATTTGACGAGAACTGGAAGGTCTATCAGTAATTTCTCATTAGTTAATTTACGCCATTCTACATATGCCAGGAATAAGAAACCTTTGAAAAGCTGAAACAAAAGATAATTGTGTGAGTAACTCTAACCTAGTCTGCAGTTCTCCCAGTCAGAAACAACACGGTAACGTAATGTTTGTTTCTCTCTTGCTCACACTTCTTCCTATTTACCAATCCAAAATCTCCCAGAGAAGGAAGAGAGAGTCCTCATCAAATTTCTTTTTCTTTCCAAAGGAAGTTAGAGACTTAAAAAAATTGTGAGGTGTTTTTTGTCCCTGAAGTATCTTATGCTGCACAGTCAGCGCAGTAATGCATCATATAGCTGACAAAATACAAGCATTTAGAGGATCAAACCACATCTCGGCAAGGTACTCTCTCTCTTACCCCTTTTTTTGGAGGAGCCCGTTGGACCTATTAATGGAGAATAACAGAATGAATTAGAACAGAAAGGAGTAATAATGGATAAAATATTGTCCTGGAAACATCAGATATCACAAAATTGCCAAAATGTTGTTTCTCTTTTTCAATTTCCATGCAAAGCCCTCAAACATAATCCTGGTGTGCTGCAGAAAACCTTCAGATGATACACTCCTCAACAAATAAGGTCATTGTATTTATTAATGTAACTGCCTAAAATGTTGCTTATAAGCAAAATACAATTACATTGTTAATTGATAAAATGCTGTTATATTGTCCTTAAAAGGCAATTGAAAAACCTTTCTCAGATAATCCAGTAATGGTTTTATTTCATTTTTTTTCTTTATTTAAAAAAACATTTCTGCAGATATCCCCATGATTCAATTTGCTCACATCCTCCTCCTTCTCATCAGCCTTATAAAGACACCAGGAAAAATAAAATGTCAGGAAGCACAAAGGAAATAGCAATAAAATACTAGAGCCAGACAAATGGTCCCACAAGTAATCTTTTTGCAGTTAGACTTTATAAACTCCGGACTGCCCATAACTTTGAAACTTTTGCTGCAAGTACAAAGAAAATCTTTATGACCCTGTCCGTATCAGAAAAATCTGACACACAATTCAGGACAGTGTAATTTTCCTTACCAGCACTATCTAGAGTAACTGATTTCAGGTAATTTTCATCAACCAGTGCAACCATGATGCAAAAACAATAGGCAATTAATTTTTAGGACAGACAGATTCAGGCCTTTGCCCTTTACAGCAGGAAACTCCCATTGCAATCTTAAGGCAGCAGTCAGGAAATATCTAAACCAAGTTTCAGCAAGGCATGTGATAGTTTTCATTTGTAAAATGTGCTGTGGGATCTCACATCAAAACACACAGTTGAAACCTGATATACAGTCTTTTGGTCTTATTATGATCTCACCTATAACATACCACTCTGGAGTCAAGTGTTCCCAGATTAAGTAGCACTTACAATCAGGATTTGGGTGTTGGCCCATGGCTTTAGTTCCTTCAAGTGTATCAATCATTATGAGACATGGAAAGCATTACTTTAGGATGATTATTTGGGAGGTTTTCAGTCAGTTGATGTTGACAACCAAGATTCATAGAATCACAGAATGTTTGGGCTTAGAAGGAACCTCAAAAGATCATCTAGTACAATTCCCCTGCCAGAGCAGGATCACTTACAGTAGGTCACACAGGAATGCATTCAGGCAGGTTTTGAATGTCTCCACAGGAGACGACTCCACAATGTCTCTAGCCAGCCTGTTCCAGTGCTCTGTCACCCTCACAGTGAAAAACTTTTTTCCTAATGTTTTTGTGGAACCTCCTATGCTCCAGCTTGCACCCATTTCCCCTTGTCCTGTCATTGGACATATCTGAAAAGAGCCTGGCTCCATTTTCCTGACACTCAACCTTTACACACTTATAAATGTTAATGAGGCTGCCCCTCAGTCTCGCCTTCTTCTAGCTGAAGAGACCCAGCTCCTTCAGCCTTTGCTCGTGAGGGAGATATTCAACTCCCTTCATCATCTTTGTGGCTCTGTGCTGGACTCTCTCAAGGAGTTCCCTGTCTCTCTTGAGCTGAGGGGCCCAGAACTGGACACAATATTCCAGATGTGGCCTCACCAGGGCAGAGTAGAGGGCCAGGAGGACCTCAATCACGTCCTCCTGACACTCCCCTTTGACATATTTATAAACATTTATGAGGTCACCCCTCAGCCTCCTCTTCTCCAAGCTGAAGAGACCCAGCTCCTTCAGCCTTTCCTCATAAGGGAGATGTTCCACTCCCTTCATCATCTCTGTGGCTCTGTGCTGGACTCTCTCAAGCAGTTCCCTGTCTCTCTTGAGCTGAGAGGCCCAGAACTGGACACAATGTTCCAGACGTGGCCTCACCAGGGCAGAGGAGGACCTCTCTCTACCTACTAGCCACATCCCTTCTAATACACCCCAAGATGCCATCCACCCTGTACAAATAAATGTGATGTAGGGAATGCTCTGCCATTCACAAGGCACTCACTATACGAAGTGAACGAAACTGAAATATTTCCTAGAATACACAATGAAAAGGAAAAATAATTGTCACTAAGAAGGTTGACTGGAAGTAAGTTTCACTGAGTGATTTTCTAGCTCTTGGACCACAATTCCTTGATCAGCGACAATTGATTCCTGTGACTATTCACTAGATAAAGTTCCATGGGAGTTTCTTAGGGTATGCATTTTACCAAATACAGTGTTTGCACATAGGGTGAGCAAGCTGGCCTCAAACCACATGAGAAGTACACTTGCTATTTCTAATATTGATCTTCATCCTCAATGAGAGCTTGATTGCTTCTCAGCCTTTAGTGGCAGGGCCATGGCACATTCCAATCTTTTCATCTGTTAGTTTGATAACTGTACCAGCAGCTCTGAAACAAGCTGATCAGGAAAGGGGAGAGTAAAGAAAGTTAAAAATTGCTCTAATTCTGCTCATCAAACAGCCCATTCATCTGTTACCCTCCTCTTCCCTCATCAATTAATTTCAGAATAACAAGACTTACTATACAAGAGGAAAGGTGCTGAGATTACTCTATTTATAAACACAGCATTTTTGAAATAGCTCTTTTGAGACAATGAACAATGCTAACCTGTAAGACTATCTCTTTCCAGAAAACAAACTCATTTCCCTTGCTGGGGAAATGCAGCTCATTTTGATAATTAGTTTTCATTTTCCATAGCTGTTTTACAGTATATTTAATATGAACACACTTAATATCTACCTTAACTTATATAGAACACATCATGCAAACTTCGGCCAGCACTTAACAGCGAATTTTTTTTTGGCAATGGGTTATTCCATATTTCCCATCTGTGCCTACTCTTTGTTGAAAGACTGATTGTAGCGTGCTGTAACTTGGCATCCAACCAGGGAAACAATTGTTTTCTACAGGTGCAGTGTTAGCAGGAGAGTCACAAGCTAGTTCTACTAATGTTTGATTATCTGCTATGTTTGATAAATGTCCTTCAGCTGAACAATCTGACCGTCAATATAAACAATTTCTCTTTGTTTGATACAATCACTGGATCATGAAATTGAAAAATATACTTCTGCAAAATCCTGTTACAGTGTTACATGAGATGCGAGCTCTCTGATTTGCTTCTTGGGTCTTTGATTGCATAAAATAAAGGCTAATTAGAAATTCTTAAAATTTGATGCCACTTCTTAAGAAGCAGGCTCTGCCTGTCAGATATGGGTGAGTTAATTCAGGAAAATTCAATGGTAAAATCTGCAGAAATTTTGCAAAACTTCAAACTCACTTGTGACCAGGACTGAAGCTCTGGTGGAAAATTATGCTAGAGTTTATCCTTCTGGCCAAAACAAAGTTAGGAAGGAGATTCACAATAGACATGATTGAAAGATAGGTATTTTAAGCATTGTAATTAGAAGAATGAATAAAATGATTATCCTTAACGTTGGTCACCAATAGGTGAAAAAAATAGTGGAAAAAACAACGTATGCCCTCCCATTCATTCATGTGGCTTTGCCAAACCTTCTGACTTGAAACTATAATTGAAAGCTCATGTTTCCCTAGTCCTTTTTTCTTTCTTTTTACTTCAGAGAACTGTCCAGATTGCAGACTAAGTTACCCTTTCCTTCCAGTAAGCTTGACTGGGCGTCATCTCCCTTTCAGGACCAAGTTATTAGGACTTTAACACTCAGTTTTCCCCAGGCCTCTGGGAGAGATTTGTACTTTCTCCAGAACTACCAGCATGAGGAAGCCTTACTCCTTCTGACTCTTGCTTTCTCCTTTACTATCTCAAGACAGATTGTTTCACTGCCATACTTGACATTTCTGGCAGCTATTGAGGGACTGATTTAAGTGTAGCCCTTATCTTTTCATAAGATTTATGTAGGGTCAAAAGTACACGCTTGTGCTGCAGGAATGGCTTAGGAGCTAAAGATTTCCATGGTGCCAGCTGAGAAGTAGCCAAAGTCTCCTTATTTATTATGTTTCAGTAGGGCTGAGCATATAATGGGACAGCCAAAATGGGACAGAAGTCCACCACAGGGCTCACACTACTAAGCAGACAGACATTGCCAAATCATATCTAGGAGCATTTGTGGTGAACACAGTTTCCAGGTTTCTGGACATGTCTTACTTGCTAAAAGTTTTACATGTATCTTAACCTTCGTGTGAAAACCATCTTCATGCATTGCCATGGAGCATGTCTAACATCACCATTTCAGATGAATTCCGCCTTTCTCGTGCAAACTAGTACCACAAGCTAAGCCAGGAAGAGGCTGAGCCAAAACCTTCATATCTTTGTACTGGTTGCAGTTCATGCCTGAAATGTGACGAATTCAAAGGATCACTTCCCTCTCTAGTAGGTTTGTTGAGGAATTCTGTGAATCCAAGAGAACACATTTAGGAACCCTGTATTTTCAATGTTTGTTAGGATGATTACCTAATCATCCTACTTAAAATCATTGCAGAGCATCTCCACAGCCATCACATCAGCTTTTTAGGTTCCCACAACCTTTCAAGCATGGATTTATCTCCTGAATGCCATCTACAATACTAGTGTTCCAATTTTATTCCTCTACAGCCTATCCTTTGCATTCACAGTCACAGACCTTGCATAACTACTTCCTGAGATTCTGCAAACTAATTTACTTCAGTATCTACAAACCAGTCGAATTTGCTGTGTTCTTGGTTACCACTAGTCCTTCTGGCTCTTGCTCTACTTCATCTTTTCAAATACCTCTACAGAATAATTTCACAAAGATGCTACATGATTTCACCCTGTCAACCTTACTCAAAGAGGTTTCTTCAAAGACATTTCAGTTACATTCATCATCTCAGAGAAGAGAAAGACCTCTACTTTCCCCACAAAGAACTCATTTACTGCTCATATCCACTTGTCATAGTTCCCTGTGTCACCTCCTGAATTCCTTAAAAAATCACCAGATACAAAGTATTTTGTAATGTCTGGAAAATTAGGAAGTCAAAAAATACGTGAAAATAAAAATGGTAAGTTCACAATCTATCAGTCCTATCCATTTTCTGTGTCTACTAATACAAAATATGAAGTTAGAAAAGAGGCAAATTGGAAGGCAACTGTTACTTCTCCAATGCACCTTGCAAACAGAAACTAATTAATTAACTAAAAAGAAGAAGTCTACTGCATGTCACCTAAAGAAATGCTGCCATCAGTAAATTAAAAATGTATGGCTTGAGCTGCATAGCATCTGCCTGCCTAAAGCTACATTTGTAAATAGTATGGAAGATCAGAGAACTGAAACAATGGATCACAGATGGATCACAAAAAGAAAGTTAATATTAATTATACAATCCTAAACAATGTGCAGGCCCTGGAAATGTGAGAACAAGTCTGTATTCTTAGAAGATTTGACCTAGATTACGCCATTTAATTTCCTATTGCTTAACAGTTATGAGTTACTCCTTGGTGATAACAGTTATGTGTAGGAGTATGAAGAATAATTATTATTCAATATCTGACCAGTGTTTAGCAACAGGGAGAAATAGACTGAATAAGAAGAGAATCTAACTTCAGTAAAACTGAACTTTTTCTCAAGTTTAAAAAACTTAATTTTTCTGGGCCATTCTCTATTCTGGTTTCATTAAAAACAAGAAGGCAGCCTGAAAATAAAAGAAGAGACCATGTAAGTCAACTTGAAAAGAGTTCTGGCTAGCACTTAGTGTTTGGTCACTTGCATAAAAAGAGTTCTTAAACAAATAGAGACTTGAATATATTTGGTTATATGTATGAAATACTTGAATAAATGACTAGTTATTTTTCTGTTTGTTTTTTTTTTCCTTATCGTCAGTTCACATTTTAAGTTACTTTCGTGCTTTCTTATTAATAATATGAGTAGGAATTTTTAAATATGTTTTATTGTCTGGAGAGGGAATGTTTTGTCTTGCTACTTACTCAGACTTCAGTGGCAATTCTATTATTTACTTACATACTATTTCTCATGTTGTCATCCTGCATTATTTAAAAAAATTAATACATTTATCTTAAACAGCACCCTTATCGTCTTAAAGAGCACTCTTAACTGTGGGGCTCAAATCCTGTTTTCTCTTGTCATAAGCAGTTTTTTCTTTTGCTTGCTTGAATCATTTGAGATGTTTGAATCTTTAGTCACCTGTCCATGAAGGATGATTGGGTAGTTTGTGTAGAGAATATTCTGTAAGAATGGCTTTAGCTAGAAGTGATCTGGAGCAGAACTTGCCGAATGTGGGCAGATAAAGATGATGATGTTAGATATCTCAGATCATGTGGAAAACTGAGCAACCAGCACAGTTCCAAGTGAGTCTTGGTTTGAGCACACTGGCCCCATCTGTCTGTAATCACTGCTGCTTCACTCTACTGCACATCTCATACTGCAGAGAAACAGATTTGTGTTGATCAGCAGAAAATGGCTGTCATGAAAATTATTGTGTCTGCTCTGGCTCATTTCTTTTTAACTTGGCAGCAGCTTTGGAATACCCTGTTTACTGCTCTCTGGCAGGTTTGTTTTAAACCAAAAAAAAAAAAGTTACTATCCATTCCTTCTTTACCTTTTCTCCTCCCTTTCACCCGTCGCCTATACAGACTTTCTAAAATATTTCCTCTGTATCCTTAGACTGCTAGAGAGACTGATGGATGCTACTAATAACAGAATAACAACACATACACACATATATGCATACATGGATCTCTGACTCATATATACATTTAAGCATAGCCTGGTGCAGTTTACTCATGCAATGATCTCCTTTACAGTTACTAAATGTCAGTTACAGTTTGGTTAATTAAAAGGCATTAGTGGTCTATGAAAATGAATTCTAGTCTGTTGAGCTTCTCACAAATGTGATTCATGATATTTCTGACTGGGTAATAAACCAGTTAGCTGGTTAAGATCCTGCTTGTAATACTGAATGGCTCTTGTTTCTTTGCCAGACTCGTAGGAAACAGCAAAATAGTGACTGACTTCTTTCTTATTTGCATTGTGGTGCAACTGATGATTTCCCTAGTTTTAAAGACAATTAGCAAGTAAAAAAAATATTCAGGAAAGCTATCACTAGTTAGACTTATCTCAGCTGAATATTTACTGTATCTTCATTGGCAGATGTTTCAGCCTTTCTCGTGGATTACCCTAGAATCAGTCTGTCTTATATAACAGAACTACTTCTGGTCACTTGGAAAACAACAAAAGAAGGTAATAGCATAAATGAAATGAAATAACATGACATTCTCAGCTGCAATCACTATCAGAGAAAATTCAAAATTAAGATCCATTCTTAAAGATTTACCTTCCTAAGTAATAAAATCAGTGGAAAGAGTTTAATGATGTCTGGTTTTGGTTTAGGCTACACCCTGGAGTTTTATGTTTGGTAGATAACAAGATTTCTATCAGAAGTTATTCTAACTTTTACTTTTTCCTGAGAATGGAAGCTAGAATGAGAAGCACTGAGATCCTGAAACTCCCAAGGAGTATTGAACAAAGCTGGAAAACTACTCCCAGTATGCCTAGTTTTTGTTTCCAAACACCTGGAACATGACGTACCTTTTCTTTCCTGGTGCTTTATACAATTCAAATTCTACCTGAAAACGTTACTCATACGGGCTGAGATTAAAACAGGCTATTCTGTAAAAAGGTGATGTTGTCATTTGTACTGCACAGTTAAGGAAAAGGCCAACATTTTTTCAGGTGGACACAGAGCATTCTCTCTAATAAGGTCACAAAGCCTCTGCAACCGGTGAAGAATTCTGCACAGGTCTTTGAATGAGGCAAAGAGCAAACCTAAGCTCTGCTTAGTGCTGATGAATTGCTGATTCAGCCCTTAGTCCTCAGCGAGGAAGAGCTTTATCATTCAATATATAGAAGTGATATGAAGGAATCTCTTGTAGTTATGGCACTACTTTGTTCTGTATTAGCACTGAGTGATGAAGCACCTTGTTTTGCTGCTATATTACTTAACCTAATTGGAACTATGCTCTCAGCTACCTCATTACTTAATAATACCTAGAACTTTGGTACCCTTGTCTTTAAACCCTAAGTAGTCAACCACCAGTTATACACTCAGTCTCCATTTCTTTAAGATAAAGACCCATCTGCATTGCACACATACAAGTGCTTCATTCCTTTTCTTATGCAATAGATTGCAAAGCCAGTGGCAGAGAACTTGAGATTTTTACGCAGCCATAGAGGATGCAAGTCCTAGACAGCATACATGAACCAGCTTTACTCTAGAAAAGCTTCTATTGGAGCAGCTAGCCTTGATGTACAAGTGGACAAATAACTTGTCCACCATTTCTGCATGAGGAAAACAGAATACATCTCCATGGAGCAGAGTTACAGACTTTGTTGCTGAAAAAAACCTTAAATTTTAAGCATTTTTTGACTTTTAATCAATTAGGTACAATGCCTCAGAAATAGAATATAGCAGGTTGTACCCTCTATACCAACTCCTAAACTTGTTAGTCAAAATAGCTGTTTAGTTATTCTGCATATATCATGTCTGTGGTTGGAGTAATTTTTTTAGCAAGGGAATGTGAGCAGCTTTGTGCTCTAGTCTGATTCAGTACATGGCCCAGAGATGTGTATTTTTTAAAAATGAAACAGAATTGTTGTTCTTATAATCATATTTTTCATATAATAATGCGGTTTAAATCTATAGATGGGCTAGAATCTATATCATGTAAAGTTAAAAATTTAAGAATATGACTAAATGTAAAATAAAACAGAACATGACTACAAATGCATATGCTGAGATGATTAAATTGTCTATCTGCTTTTCTTTTGGAGCAACATTGCAATGGCTTCTTTGCATAGATATCATTTAATACCCTGCAGCAAGGAAAATCAATAACAAGGTGTAGTCTAATATCATATCTTGTCTTCAAACAATGCTGAAACTCCACACTGATTACATTTCTGCCCGTTGCACAGCCTTCTGCCAAAATGAGAATTGAGACAACACGAAAGATGGGTCAGGGAGTTTGCTGGACATTTCACCTTTTTTGACAACTCTCTCCCTTATCTGGGGTGACATCAAAAGAGAACAACTGAGGACAAAACTACCTGGGTGAGGGTAGTACATGGGTCAAGGCAGCTCCCAGTCAGTGGCAGCAGAAAAGAAGATAGTATTAGCCACCTGTATCCAGCTGCAAATATTGGTCTGTAAAAGTGTCGTTCCAGCCCACAGCCTCTCACATGAAGATCTACAAGAACATCATGCATGGAGCAGATATGTTTGCAAATGACCTGACCACCCAATAGATGGAAAAACAATAGCTACCATGGCAAAATTTTGCAGGTAGGTTTAAATGAGTAGAATCTATTTCCTGAACAAGTTGTTTATAAAATGCTCTCTCTTTTAATTCTTCATAACAGCTTAAGTTTGGACTTGGAAGGACTGAGTAGGTAGTTATATTTTTGCATCATGATGGGATTTGGAAGAACAACTGAACTTATCCACTGCACGTTCGGGAATCTGATTGAAAGCATCAGCCAACACCTGGAAAGGGAAGTTCTCAAGATGCAGATTAAGACCTGAAAAATGTTGAAGGAAATCCAGCAATAATGCCCAAATGTCTAATTTTTAACTGTGTCTGTCAGTCTGCCTCATGACATTGACCATATGAACAGCAATGAAATGCCTCACACTTGTCTGTGGGGCTAGGAGGTAGAGCCCTTTGCATGTAGATGTAGTAAACCTCGTGATTTACTATGGGACACGAGCAGCTGGGCAGGAAAACATCACATTTTCTTCAAAAAGCTGTAACTTCAGTTTCAGATTTAGAAACAGATTGCTTTCTGTCTTAGAGAATTTGCATGGGGAAATAGTTTTTTCTTAAATAATAATACTGTATGACTCCTTTCAATTCTTAATATGTTTAAAATTTGTTAGGCAATTAGCAATCAGCAGTATTCCAAGCAAGGCTACCCATATGTTGCTATAAATGCATGCAGATATTGGCTAGTAAGTTTTTCTGTATTTCTTTCTGAGAAATGGAGAAACAATGAGTGTGCATGTGGTATTTCAGTGGTAGAGAAGACATACACCTCTGACATTACTGATGGATTGTGTCTCCAGACATAGTTCCAAAGCAAAATTAAAATGCTAGCAAAGTTAGCATTTAAGCTAGTTAGCATAAAAAGCTAGTTCCATAGCAAATCAAAATGCTATCCACAATTCGCAGTGAGTGATGTTTTTTCTGTCTTCTTTCTTTCCATGTGTGAAATGAGTCTCTACCTCGCTGACTCCAGCTGCTCATCTGTGACCATTTTTGTTGCTTTGTATGATGGAGGCTGTAAAGAGTTGTGCTGTGGTAGCATTTCCGCAACATAACTACTGTGTCAAACAAAACCACAAGATTACCTGCTTGGATGACAAGCTGTATTTTTCCAGCTCCTTTACAAAATCAACAGGCTGGGAATGCTGCCCAAACTACTTACAAGTTTTGGAAAAATGCAGTGAGATTTGAGTTTCATGCTTTGTACTACTTAGTACTGGAAGAAGGTTTTTATGCATGAAAGTCATATCCTTTTCTTTCTGGCTGCAAATTCCATTCTAAAGCATGTTTTATTGCACTTAAGCTAAAAGCTAATGATGTTACCAAACAATGCAGCCACAGGTTAAAGCTGCAGTCAAAAAAAAAAAAGTGGTTTTTTTTTACTATTTCTTTCTTTCAAGTTATTAATCGCATACCTTTTGATGGGATAGTGTGTAATAAACTGCTGACACTAGCAGACAAATGTCAGAGCAGGGTGCTGACAGACCAGAGCAAGTGTTATCTGCAAATGATGCATGACTTAATTTCTTCTCTTTTAGGGAAGGAAACAGTCCAGTCCAATTAAGTTGGCAGCAGGTAACTCCTGAAATGTGGTTTTCCCAGGTCATTGTAACACAGTACCTGTATGGCGTATGTACATTCATATTTGCCTAGCTTTTGTAAGCTTACTAGTGTACGTATTTGCGAATCCTAGTTCAGAACCGAAACGGTTCTGTGATCTGTAATCCAAATGGAATTGTAGTGTAATTAACTTGTTAGAAGGCATTTTAGTGAATGCCATTTACGGTATTAAATCAAAAGCATTAGTACATGCCTGGAGAATCATACTACTAGGTAAAGATAATTCCTCACCCTTTTGAACTCTTTTTTGGTTAAAATAAAGGAGCTGTGTTTTATCCTCATTATTACCATATTTTTGCAATTGCTATGAAGTCCAGTGACAAATTTTCCCTGTGCTACCAAACATTTTTTCCATTTTTGTAAATTTAACTAAAACATACCTCTCCTAAGACACTCAGGTGCAATGAGGACCCTTAAATATTTGGTTGCAGAATAATTTGTTTGTACACAAAAGTAGAGGTCAAAGACCAAGAATGATGCTAGTAATTAAGATATAGGATGGTTCACAGTTGTAGGCAATTTATTTCAGTTTTATATGTTCCACAATATTTGTGTTTTCCATGTCAAAAGCGTGTAGATATTGAGGGACAAGAGGAGACAGTAAATGAGATAGCAGGCAGCCTACTGTACTACGTCAAAGAAAGGTGAACAGCCCCAACTTTTTCTGATACTCCTAGTTTTAAGAATACTTCAAAGATGTTTTTTCCTAACCGTCTTGCTGAGTTACTGAGTTGAGCTCCACAGCTAGAAAAAGTGAGGTCATTGCTGCTAATTAATGATTAAGGCTAATCAGTTCATTTTTCATCTCTGTCGTAAGAGGCCAATTCAAAAAAAAAAAAAGAAAGAAAAAACCCTACTGTTAGAATAAGTAGAAAAAATTTCTGCAGTAGCAACCTATTTTATTTTTTTTGACAGGCTGTTTATGTAACATTACTCTTCTTCAAGACAATTTGAAGTAAGATGGAGCACTTTAATTCAAAGGCTGAGCACCTTATTGAGCAGTTCCACAAAGTGACATTATGTAAGAGTCCCAGAGCAGTACATAGGCTCAGACACAAAATTCATCTAGTACTCCAGGTCATCTACCAAATAGATAACAGAAAATTAGAGGATGGCAAGCATATATGGTATTTCCTCTTAATACTATCTCATTTTGTGATTATTTTCAGCTCAGAGAATTTCCTGAGGCCCCTCTGATTTAGGAATCCCACTTAGTACAACCAGGAGGCATTCCATTTGGCATTCATATTCATTGCCTGAGAACAAGTACACTGGCTCTTTCTTTCAAAAAAAAAAAACCACAGATGTATTTTTAGTTTTAAAGAGAGAGGATGAAACAAGGTCCAGGACATGGTTATTTGCAATCTCTTGTGTATTGGCTACCTGGATTCAAGCTTTTCTAGGATACCTCCAAGTTGAAACTACAGTGTTTAAGAATGAGAAAGAAAGAAATGGAAGTCAAGCATGATGCTGAAGCACAGTAGTATTTGAGAAGTTGGGAATCAGCAAGCCTGTGTTGTTTCACTCCTGCTCCAGCAACTTATTCATGCTGTCTTGTGACTGCGTAATTCAAAGTACAACTCCCACCACTGCCTCCTGCAGACACGATTTGTAACAAAGCAGCATCTGCTTATGTACAGTTTGCTTAGGAATTGATTCACTATGCATGCTCAGAGGACACCTACTGCATCAAGTCCTGCAGGTGAGACAGGCAAAGGAACGTCTGTTTTGTGGTTCCCATAGGACATGAGTAGGAGGTAACTGTCATGTCCTGTCAATACTGAGATGCTGAGGCACATGGCCAAGGCAGATCATTAGTCAAATTTTCATTAATAAAAGGTTTTTGCCGCCTTTGAGACAAGGTGGCATCAAAGGAGGTTTGAAGGATCACAGCTTTGGAGCTTGATGTCAAAGGCCTTCTTCAGAAGCCTATGAGTTTTTTGAATTGACTCCCTCTAGTACTACATATTCTGTATATACATATTCAACACAGCATTACCATAGCTTGATTGCTATGCCCTTTGTCATGCAAAGAAAAAGGCCAGTGGATGAACTCTGGGAAAGTAGCCACATGGCATAGACTTCACAGAGGGAACAACTTAATTCTGTTCTCTGAGTCCAGGGCAGCAGCTCTGCTTTTCTCTACAGGCTTTACAATCTGCTTGGACGCTCATGCCACTAGTGCCTGACAACCACTGCAAAATGGATAAAGGTTAGCTGCCAGCTGTCTTGTATTTTGTGTAATCATTAGCTATACTAAGACAAAAGTACTGCAGCCAGTGAAGAAATATTAGTTCAGTGTCGTAACAAATTTCACTCCCCTGCAGATGTAGGTGTGATTCAAGAAATAGTCAAAGTAGCTGCTTATTATATCCTCTGAAGCAGAAACATGTAAACACAGAACACTAATGTTTATTGTCCCAGGACTTACCTCTGCTTAGCCACATACAGTGCACCTGAGTGTCTCAAGAACAGTGTCCTCATTCCTGGATCAAGACACACCAGAGCAAGGATAATTTTGAGATCATGCAGTGCTCTAGAAGAGTGGATAGATGTCCAGTACATGTTTATCAGACTGTCAGAGCAAAAGTCTAACAACTTTTTTTCTTCAATTATAAGTTTAACCTTGAAGGAGTGATAAATGTCATAATGGTTTTGTTGCTAATTTTCCCAATGCTGAGCATATTGAAAAGCCAAGATGTCCATTATCTACATTTATTAAAAATGAGACAACTAAGTCTGTTTTAACTCAAACCTGTATACCACTTTCAGGAGTTTCAGTAGTTTAAAGTCTATTTGCCGATCATTTCAAGTCTATGTCAAGTATGTATTTCAAGTCTAAGAGCAGTAAAAAAAATATAATGAACAGTCTAATAATAGACTTTGTCTGAGCTCAGTGCTTTACAGATGATTTATACAAGAGAGAACAAGACTTATACAACGAGAACAGTAAATATCAATATCCTAAGTACTGACCAACCCCAGGCTCCAGTAAAAAGCTCAGAGACTTGAATATTTTCCTTTTTGAAGCAATGTGGCTATTCACCAGCTCTGCAAACTACCTGTTTTAACTGTGACTTTATCAGCTGAATCACTGTCCCATGCACTGTGGTCACAAATCAGAGCAGTTAGGAAGATGCAAATGAACTGGTGAAGGGATATTACGCTCATTCCAGTGGTGATCCAGTTGTCCTTCTGACAATGAATTTTCTGTAACAAACAGAAACCTACTTTTCGTAATCACTTGATTCTCTGCATCAGTACAATTTTTCCCATTCATAAATGTGATGCTGTTCAAAAATCAATTTTCCAGACTTACTAACACTAGGAACGTACGCTAGAACTTTATACCTCAGAGAAGGCTTCTACAGATCCCTGGGATTAATTTCCATGCATGTAAAGTGGCATTGCTACAGCAAATGCTATGCCTCAACAGGCTTCCCTAACATTTCTGTTAGCAGGTACAAGCAATCCAGCACATCTTTTCCTTTTGCAAGCTATGCCCATTTGGGAATCATGGGACAGTGTATGAATGAGAACACAAAGGAAAAGGTTCAGGAGACCTTTTACAAACTTAGTCCACTCCTAGCAGAGGTCTTTTGAGTTCAGAGTCCGACGATGCCGGAGTGTCGGCACTGAACACCTGCTAAAGAAGCAAGAAGGAAATCATCATGACTTCTCTAGTAAAACTGCAAATCTCTTTCTCTTTTCTCCACAGAGTTTTGGACATCATAGTGATATATGCTCCAGGGGCTGGCACAGTATACAACATGCCACTCACCCTCAAACCTTGGCTTGTACTATTACACCAGAAACTTTCCCTAAGAGCACTTTGCAAGACCTGCCTTCTTTGGAGCACAGCTGTTTTTGTTGCTGTCTTTCATTTTGTTTTCTCTATGGTGTTGGCTAGCTCTGCTTGTTTGTAAGCTCTGCATGCCCTGTTATATATTCACTCTTCCAGGTCACCCACAAGTAAAGAAAGATGCAAGTGATCCTAGCCACTCCAGAGGCTCTCCTTCTCTTAAAAAACTTCCACCTGATCCTTAACTCTTTCCCACCTCTCCCTCTAAATATTAATAAGCTAATTCTTCAGCAGGCTGAATACTGACTTCCACTCTGCAACCTTAAATATTAGCTCTAGCTGAGACACAGTGCTGGAAAATACCATGAAGACCACGTACATTATGTCTGACTCTTCACCCATGTCCCCTCTGATGAAATGTTCATGAAGGCATTAACCAGGTTTGTTAACCTGCCCTTTCATAATAGACATCAGCAGGCCCCACCTGAGAATGAGACCTGTAGCCAATTTAGCAGAAGGTGACCTTTCAGAGGAGGCTGAAAGACCAGTGGAGTGTGCAAGTATGGAAATGGAGGAAAGGGCCCATGGCTGAAACAGTGGAAATGAGGGGAGACGTGTAAAGCCTTTAGCTGAGCTCCATTACATTGCACATTGGGATGGAAACCCAGTCTGGCATGCAATGTTCTTAGTAATATACCCAAGGATTTCTGCTCTTTATCACCTGGAAAACATCATAGGGATGGCCTAGTCATAAAAAAAAATTGGTCATGAAGAGAATTATATTTATTTCAAGAAAAGAATCATTTCTCTACTACTCTCTATGGGGAAATAAAGGAAATACTCATAGTTCTTTGCACTGTAATAGTATTAAAAAATAAAAATTCTGATAATATACTGAAATAAGACTGCAATTACTTTGGATATGCAGAGAAGGGGCTCATACTTTGGATGCAGTTCGCAGGTGATGTCCCCAGCTCTGGAGCTGCCCACACTGGCAGTTTTAGGGTTTCAGCGGGAGACAACTTCGGAGAGGTTTGGCAACAGGGAGACTGGGAGCCCCAGTTATTCAGGCTTTTCAGTAGTGTACATAGCACACAAATGAAACATTTGCAACTGCTTGTCCACTGTACCGTCAGGTCACAGGTCTGGTCCCAAGTGAGGTGCACACGGAGGCTGGGAGGACACGAGTGACCAGCCCTGCCCTCTGCCGATGACCAGAGACCAGCCTCCCACCTCCCCCTCGGCGGCGCGGTGGCAGGAGAGAGGTTGCCACAGCAACACCCTCTCATCCCCGACGCCCCCCAGCATGTGGTTGCTATGTCAACGCTCTCCTTGTTGGCAGCCACCGCGGGAGGGAAAGGCTGGAGGGGTTGCCATGGAAACTGTGCTCCCCTGAAGCATCGCTAGAGCTGGTCCCTTACCCTGCCTTTCTGCCTGCGGAACGCCCTGCCATTAAGCTGAGCTAGCCCCTGGACGTGTCCTGCTCTGCCCCACCCTGCCTAACAGCAGCCACGCAGGGCTGACCTGATGGGAGATGTTTACTGTCACAGCACTGGAGCAGCTCACATCAGGGCACACAGTCATCATGCAGACTAACGCAAGAGATCCAGCTTCTTGAGGAACAGCGGAAAAGGGAAGTCACTGGTTGCGCTGGTGATAGAACTGATGGGTGCATGGACATGGGAAGATGTAGCAGGAGGTGCACCTCTACTTGGCAGTAGACTTACCTCTCAGACCAGGCCTGAGTCATAGAATCATAGAACAATTCAGGTTGGAAAAGACCCTTGGGATCATTGAGTCCAACCATTAACCCTACACTACAAGTTCACCCCTAAACCATATCACCCAACACCACATCTAAGCAACACTTAAATACATCATGTAACAATATCAACCAAAACCACTTTTCAGCTAGAAATACTTCCTGTATTACATCACTCTTTAAAAATTCCCCAAAACTGCAGACGGTGTGATATTTTTCTTTTTTCACATGAGCATGTTGTGGGAACGAACTGTCTGAACCAATTCTGTAGAAAGGCTGTTAGAAACTGTGGGAAAAATTCAAACCCCCAGATATTCCAGGGAACACTAAAATACATGGGAGTGCTTTTAGTACAGGTGTTTGAAAAATGTCTTGACTGCACAACTTAACAAAGCCCAGTTAATGAATCCCTGCTTATGACTAGAATATCTGGGCAAAGTATTTGTTTTATAGGTTCTCTCCTCTGTCACAGGGAGCATTTGGGGATTTTGGGTAATAGCATAGTAAAAGTTTGCAGACATAGTCTGAAGAATCAGAATGCTGACACTGAAGAAAATCTCTGAATAAATCTCATTGCAGGTTTACAGTGCAGTCACGCATACTCAGCATTTTTAGTCAGTTATTTCATTATTAACATTAATAGGTAATACATTAAACACTAAAAAAGTGTTTGTATTCAAGAATTTATCAGTGCTCAGGGTTTAGAACTGTCAAGAGTTCACGAGTATCTTCTGAGATTTCAAATACCTGTTATGACACTGGCTCCAAGAAGTGTGCAATGAGGTCATCCTCTGCTCAACCATGAAAGCGGCAGAGATGAGCTCTCCTCAAGGATAAGGGACTTTGTACACATCTTAAACAACAGCAGATGTATAGCAATAGTTATCTAAGACAAGCAAAACATGCAACTGCAGACGACCTCACATAATCAAGGAGGAACTTACAAAAATTCCCAGATCAAGTGATTTTGAGTTATATCTAAGAGAGACATATTTCTATCTTATTGTATCTTGAATGAACAACTCTTGTTGTCCTCTCAAGTGGTATTACTGTGTAATTAATTGCCTGGAACATGCTTACAGAAAGCTAGAAGTCATCCTCTAATCCCATCCTAAAAGTCATTACTTCACTTGTAACTGGACAGATTTCAATCATATTTCACATTTGGATCAAACAGTTCTGGATCAGTCTCAAAGCCAACCTTTGTGCTTTGGTCTCTGCTGTATTCACCATGTGACATAGAAAATTGACTCACAGTATGACATAAAAGATATGCAAACCATCACTATTCTTCACTAGACTTCAAATTTTGTCTCTGGGGAAAAAGGAACTTGTTTATGTAGAAGCATCACATCATGATGTTCTCTGTATTACTGAATATATGCCTTTGATCCAGTAGATGCTTGAGGTAAGAACTCAGTTATTTCTGGAAATCAGTCATCTAGACTTCCCTAAGGAGAAGCTACTCAGTTCTCCATATAGGCTTCTCATCTGTTTTCAAACCTGCCTATTTTTCTGGCCTTTACAATGGCTGTACCAAAAAGAGTTCTTAATTTTAATTATGTGCTGTATGAAAAAGTGTTTTCTTCTGATAATTTAATTTTCCCACTTTCTCTTGCTGTAAAATATTGCCAATACAAGATTCTTATCCATCATTATTTTACAGGTTTTAATTATGGACTTCTGCGGTAGACTTGCCTCCATAAAATTTTCTGAAGTTATCAGATGGATATGCCTCCTTTCAAGCAATACTTTCTTTCAGCAAAACTCCTCATAGAAATAGTGCTGGTCCTAGCTGTAACTCTGCTAGGAACAAAAGAAACCCCATCGCAAGCAAAGTAGATTGTTTTCATCCCATGAACCTTTCCTGAAGAACTTCCAACCTAAAACCAGACATAGACCAAGCAAGATGACAAGGACACTAAGGTACACGTCTTCAAGTGAACCCATTTGTTCAACAGATTTCCCTGGTTGGTGTCACTGATGCAGTGGAAGAAAACATTGGGGAGGGAATGAGGCTAGTGAAGTGGCACGGTGTACTCCATGTAGCGAAAAAACATGGAACAGTATTTGGAGTCAAGGTTGGAAAACTCAAGACATGCACCAGTTGACACTTTCTAACTCATACCTACTTAGAATAAGTGAGATTGTTACAACTTTTATCAGACCAGGGAACTGAAGGACAAATCCTTCAGTGAGAGGCTTGAAAGAAAGCAAGCTACTTGGGTGCTATGCAATATAAGAACAAAAATGAACACCTAATTCACCTTTGAAAACATCCAACTTCCACAGCAACATTGGTATGGACAGACTGCTATAATTTACATACAATACGGAGAATAGATTCACATTCAGAATTGAGAGGATGTTAACCTATAGCAATTTCTAAATGTATTATGAAATTATTTAAGAAAGAACTTTAGAAGATTCAATTTCAATACACAACAATAGTTATATCAAATTCCCCAGGCTCTAAAACCACATAAATGCTTTTAAAACAATGTCCTGAAGCCAATTATAAGTTGATTTAAATAGCCATCATAATTCTGGATTAATATATAATTCTGGATTATAACATCCTTTAGAAATAGCCTGGTTGCATACTTGTTGTTCTTTTGTTTTAATATTAATGATTTAGAAGCTTGAATAGCATATATGAATTATATATATGAGCTAAATGTTTTAGAACTTTAATCTTGATTTTTCTGAGATCTTTGTTTCTTTGCCTAAGGCGTCAGTGTGGCATATACTGTTTCAGATACAGATATTCTGCGTTTTCTGAAAAATAAATGGAAAACAGACGTTAATAAAAGAGACCTCCGACTAAGATTTCATTCCACTGAAATTTTCATGTGGGAAAACAGCCTTTGCTGCCATCCTGTACCTAATTTGATCTACTTTGCAGATTAAACACAATGGAATTTGCAAGTATACATATTTACATGTAGGAGACTGTAGATAACATCGTACACTCATTAGAATTACTATAATAGGAGTGGAAACATGACACATCCCTGTACAGTGGATCTGAACAGATCTCCAGTAAAGCCCCAGTTAATTCCTCTGCTACCTTTCTTTCCTGGTCCATCAATGAAGAGCACAATATATGCGTTTCTACTCAGTGAACTTTAGGTGAATTTTGAAAAAAAAAAAAACCACTTCACAGTCAGTTTGGAGCATGGAGCTGTGGTACACCAGAAAGAACTGCTGCTCCTATGCAGCAACAGCAAGTAGATAGCAATGGAAATGAGGCAGAATGTTGAGAAGTCATACGTGAAAGAGGTCTGGACAAAAGGAAAAATAACATACGGAGTTAAAAGAGACAAACATAGGGCTTACAGCGAGCACAACTGCATTACCTACCTGAAATACTTTTGCCAAATTATCAAAGAGGGCTTGACCAGCGCTGACTTTATGCTTGACTCCCCTGACTGTGCCATTTTTGCTGAGGATGTTGACTCGCTTTGTACCAAACCCCCTCTCCTTAGTGGCTCTGACCAAAATGAGCAAGTCATCCTGTTCGTTCTCATTTTCGTCACACTCAGACCCTACGTGCCCATTCTGCTGCCCATCCACTTCACTGAGCCGGCTGGTTTGGTCGGTCTCTGAGCTACTGGCGTACTCGGAGTCGAGCGAGTCAGCAGCCTCCCCATCGGTGTACACCTCCTTCAGCACCCTCCCGCTGTGCGAGGACGCAACACGGAATCGAACCTTCCTCGGCAGCCTCTCACTGCCTGCCTTCATCTCGCTTTTAAACATCGCCTCTTCCATTGACAGAAGCAGTTTGCATTGTTCCAGCGTAGTGCCCATTGCATTTGCCAGTTTGTCACACTTCACAACAATATCAGCGCTGTTTTCGGTTGACAGGGGTTCTCATATTAAACTAAGGAGGGTTCCCAAGAAGCTACACTGCCTTTCTGCAGTTAATAATGGATGCATTTGTGCTATGGTTACCTTTAAACTAAAACCCGTAAAACGATCTCATCAATTAAATATTAAAAAGCCATTGTGTACTTTTTAGCACCAAGGAAGAAAGGGATAAATTATATTCATAAGTCAATTCGAACCCACATACAATAAACAAAATAACAGATATTACATGGCTTTATATGGATGCAGTTTCTCTTTGCTGAGAAAGACAAAGAGGAATAGTTTTTCACAAGATCTGCAGAGACAAAGCCATTAATGTACATTACACCTGAGGGGAAAAATATCACAAACATCAGCACTGAAGAGGAGTCAATGATGGGCACATTTCTTTCATCAAATCATTTCATTCCCTTACCAGTAAGACTTCATCCAAAGTTTGCTTCTTATACAAGCTATTATAGAGATTCAGCACGAAGCTCAGACCCAGTGTTTTGCAATGCTTGCCTTTTCACAAACTCGCAGAGCAGTGGAGAAACAATTAGTCACAATTTGTTGCACAGAGTAACAAATTGTTATTAAATAAAACCAAGCCACAGCTAGTACCACACAGTAACCACAGTCTCTGTTCTGTTTCGTCAATTATTCAAGGGACCAGGCCAAGAGAATCTGAACAAGGAATAGGAGAAAGCTAAATATTGGGGCAAAAAGGATTAAACAAAGAAAAGCAGGGTAACATAGATTCAACCTCAGTGGAAGAAAACTCCCCTATCCCAGTAAACCACAAGTAGAGTTTGGTGCAACGTTAGGCACCTGGGTCCAAATGTAAAAGTAAAAAACCCACACTTGAGGTTTCTGGTTACATCTACTCAATATCACGTAGTAGTACCTTAGACTCCCATCCTGGTTCTGAGTTTGCACAATGATCCCTAGTTACAGTGCTATTTCTGTGTTTGCTTCATTTAATGCCAAGCATTCCTTAGAGCAGCATCAAGAAGTCCATTCCCTTCTCACTTTCCCGGTAAGTGTTCCTTATGCAATTCCTACAGCTTTATTTTGTCTCTAGACCCATGAATACTGAATTGCTTCCTGAAGCCTGTGACTCCTGACAGGTGTAGGCATGCAAAGAGTCCCTAGATGCTCAGCCAATCCAGAATGGTAATGCTTGTAATCACAAGCAGCTGCAGAGCTTCAACCATCTGAGGAGGCTTTTCGGCCAAGATTTTGGAAATGCAGGCTCAAATCTTTCAACAATTAGGTGGGGGTTATTGCAACTTTCTTTTGAAAAAGAGCCATGAAAATATTGCCCCTCAGCCAAAGTAAAAATCACAATTCTTGTGACTAAACTATAAAATTACTTATTTTCCATCTACAAAATGAAAATACAGATAATTAGTGGCATTTCATAGTGCTACCTGCTGCCATATCTTTCTAAAATGAGATGATTCACTGTATTATCAACTATTATTCACACAAGAAAAAAATAGGTTAAAATAATAAGTTACAAGAGTCAAAATGCATTTCTATTCATCTTTCAAAGAAGAAAATCAGCTTGTACTAAATTTTTACTAATATGAATACCATTGTAAAACAACTTGCAAAATTCTTTTGGGGGGGGGGGCATTGAATCACATTAATTGTGACATAGTCACTTTCCCACAGGAGCTTTGACAACAAATACAGTTCATTATTGTTAAAAACTGAATTAAAATTAAGACTACTATGTAGAAGAATTAATATTTCAAAATATCTTTGATGGAATTATCCGAACAGGCTCTATGATAGCTGGAGAAATCATTCAGCCTGTTAGCTACCCCAAAGTTAACAACATCATTGCATTTCCATAATTATCTGATCTCCTACATCTCTCTACTGTAGGTAGAAACCTACAGTAATTAACTTTGTTCATATCAGGGGTTTTTAAGTAGTAAAACTCAAGTGCTTTGCAACAAATTGCCACTGATTTAAAAGAACCAAAACAAATACTTTACACAACACTTTCATAATATTTTTGTCTCCTCCACTTGATGTTACATATTTTTTAACATAAACCATTTTACTCCTATTACAGACAATGGGAAAGCTTGTATTATCTGTAGCACAAAGGATTTGATTCTGTCTGACTAAAAAAAGTTAATGAGGCATTGAATAAATGCAGAATTAATCAGTACCACATTTTAAACACACTGTTAGCATCTTGTTTGCTGTTAGCAGGAAATCAGCTCATTATTTAGTTTCATGGCAATTCCATTATTCACTGGCAAATATTTTTATATCTGGTTATGAGAAATGAGAAACTGTATGCAGTTTTCTCTGCAGAAAACAAAGATAGTTAAGCACAGTAGAATGTGCAACTTGATAGAGGCATTTCCACACATAAGAAGTCATCTTTATGTTCCAACTATGGGCCTTCTCCAAGCCAATCTGGGACTTGGGGGGGGTAAGTGCACAGAGCCAGCAGGAAACAGTTTCTAAATAAATTTTATTCATGACATAAGACATTTGAGAGTTCAAAGACCTGAAATGCACATATTTGTACCATCTGCTGGGTGCATGTTCTCAACAAAGTCAGAAAGCATGGAACTTGATTAAGCATCTTCGGTCCTCCTGTACAATTAAATTTGTACTAAATGCTTACTCTAGTTCCACTCATCCAACTTGACATTGCACCCTGTCAGCTGTTATATTTGTGGGTTTCATTTTCTAGTTTCTCTAGACAAACTTCATTCAAAGGGTGGTTTCATTCAACAATCAGCATCCACTAAAAACTACTGTGGCAAGAGGTTGCAGCAACAAGGTATTTCTTACCTGTAATTATGACACTTTCTGAATTGTTCTTCTATTGCTAGTTTTTTTTTTCTGCTTAGTTTGATTCTAATATTCTGCCACTGATTAATTCAAGGTCAAGGGGTCTGGCAAGCATAAAGTTGAAGCACACAGAGAAAAAAGTTGTCACTACAGAGATCTCTCCCGAATAGAGAAGTACTCTGTTAAAAACACACCTGGAAATAAGATATTGCATCCATTACCTCTTCTGTGACTGTGTCTCACAAGGAACTGGACTAACTCATTACCTTGATGTTATGCTAAATAATATGGATTCCAGCAAAATTCGCACATGTGTCATGCTGAGATTTATCCCTAAGTTAAAAAGAATAAAGACGATGTTTCTGCTAGTTATTGACTTCTGATGCTTCTTGTTGATACAGAGTCAAGATAACAGTACTGGGTAAAGCCCAGAGGACAGATACTGTACACTGCATCACAAACAGACAAACACCTGAGAATCTTCCATGTTCCACGCAAGGTGTCCACAGAGGGCAAGTTATCATATCTTTCTGCCATGGCAGAGGAAGTCTAACCAATAAACTTAGTCTGAACATTTATCTTTTAAATGACTGAAATTAGGTCAGCTGAACCGAACTCTTTAATACTTTTAAGATGAAAGGTTTGAACTAGACTAAACTAACAATCACATTATACCAAGTGAGACCTTTATAGTCGTGTCAGGAAGGGAAAAAAAGTAGAAGTGAAGGAAGCTCTAGTCTCATTTATGATTCCGACACACTTTCCTTAATATGTAGGTGAGACCTAGCTCTAACAGTTCATCACATATATATATATACACACACACACATACATACAATCTTCAGTTTCAGCAGTATATACAAGTAGAGAACCTAAGCACTCCATTTCTGAAAGTTTGGAGGTCTGCCAGCTTCACCTAAGGAAAGGACCACAAATCAATAACATTAAACTGCATCAAAATGTTTTAAAGAGTACCTAGCCACATGAACTAAGCGGCAAAGATTGCTTGCATTTTGCTGAAGAAATGTTAAAAGCGCTATTTGAAACCACTGAAAAAACGGACCTCATGACATTCCCATTGACTGGAAAACAAAAGATATCAAGAACTGTTAGAATTAGTAGTATTAAAACAGCAGCAAAACAAAACCTGAATCATGAAAATGAGACTCTTGGAAGAAAACAGATGTGCAAAAAACCCAACTAGTTTGAAATCAGCAAATGTCATCATTTCTGAAGATGTGATAATTTTAATAGAGCATTTACCTTACGACAAAGCATTATGCTCTCTGTTTTGACACACAGTGCAAGTGAGGCCACTCTGCCTTACGTGTTTGCAGGTCACTAAATATATATATAGCATATCTGTAGGCTGACTTGATACCATTCACACCGGTGTCATTCATCATTAGACAGGTGGCACGAATTCACAGTGACATGTCTTGTGATACTTTCTTCACTGTTTGCAACCGCCTCTGACTTTATTACACTAGTAGTAATCAACTATAATCTGTATATATATATAATATACAGATATATAATCTATATATCTGTAATCTCAAGTTGTTAGCAGAGCAACATTCAGGACCCAGATATTCAGAGGCCTAGATTTCCTATCTATTATTCAGAAGCAGGTATCTTGGCTTGCAAAAGCACATTTGAAAAGTTGAGTTTGTTTATTCTTTTAAAAGTAACCAAAGTTTGTGAACAACATGTTCTATGCTTTAGAGATTACAAAAGCAGATTATTTGAACAGTGAATGCTAAAACTGTTTCTAGCTGAGACAGATTTAGTGCATTTCCCACTTGCTCAGAGGAGGAATATTCCCATTTGCTAAGCTGGCAAAGCATCTGTCTACTTTTCTACAGGTCCAGAATAACATTTTAACTGTAGCAAACTTCAGGCAGACACACAGAACATGTTTATGTACTCATTAGGGAACTCTTGCATCTGGCAGTTGTTTGTCAGGTGCTGCAGCTGCTAAACAGAAACGCTACAGATGAGAACAAACCAAGAATACCACTACTATTATAACATCTAATTATTCATATGACAAGTGCTTTACACTGCCATTTTATCTGTAGATTTCATTTAACCTATGTTAAACAATTATTAGAACAGCAGGGTTTCTGTGTCTATGTTTCTGTTTACACTGTTTCTTCAGTTTATATAATGAAGGAAATGAATGAGGAAATGAACACATTATCTAGGCCATGCACACAAGGGCACAAGGAGGTAAGAGGACATACGGGATTCTTCTGCTACCCTATTTCTGAGGGGTAGCAGAAAGCCTCCATTTCCAAACTCTTTATGAAGAAATGCTCTCCATTATATCTGGAAAGGTAGTTAACAACTACCTTTAACTTGAAATCCACAGCCATTTCAGCACAGTTCTTTCATTTTGCCTTTTTCCATGGTAGGTTTCCACAGGAGCCAAGCTGCTGAGCTAAATGCAGATGCAGCGGTTCACAAAGAGCTTCTGTCTTTAGAAAGCAGATCAGCTTCTGCTGAAAACTCATTTTGTTTATTTACTCTGAACAAAGTAAAAGGTCAGCTCTTAACACGTTAAATATCTAAGCTACATGAGGCACAGACCAGGTCTCCCTCAGAAAAGACTGTCCAATAGTTCTAGCTTACTGACTAGAGTAGTAATAATAGTGGCTGGAAACGTTGATCCATGTCAGATGGCTGACAACAGACACAATATTTTTTTTTTTTTCTCTTACACAGTCAATCTCAAAATTCAGTTGGTAGCTCCATTTTTTCTAATCATTTAAGTGGTCATCATAGGACACATGTTAGCTGTCTCTCCAGAAGCTTTAGCTGCCAGTTAGCCACACAATATTCTTGGTAGCCACAAATTTTTGAATCTGTAGCAGAGCTGAATTTCTATATTGATCTTCAGTCAGATCTTTGGTATATTTTCTCCTGTGTTCTAGTTAAACAGGTGAAAATAGCAACAAAAAAAAATAGTTGCAGTATAGCAGCACTTTGTAAAGGAAAGAACAACCATGTTATAAAAAGAATTGTTTTATAGGTACAATGCATCAGGGAAATAAAATCTCCAATTCAGCAGAGAACAAAAAAGAATGTCATAAGAGGTAATTGTTCTGTCATATTGTTCCCTCATATAATGCACTGGCTAAACATAAAGCTAGACATTATGTTCCATCTACCCAAGTGATATCACTTTAAATTGCAAACCTACCAGTTTGTGGTGCCACATATGCAGCCCAGACACATCCTGCTTGGTGTAGGATTAAGAACAGAGCATGCACCTCTCCATCCAGCCACCTGTCAACTGTGCACAACCAGCAAGTCTCAGGGAAGGAGGTCAGGATGCCAGAAACTGCCACAGAACACATCTGAGAGGATTGATAGGTTGTGGTGTAACCATTAAAAAAAAAATTAGTGTTTTGTGTCTGATGATTCCACAACGGCTCTGCTTGAGCCCATCTCGGATTTGGTTTACTGTCATTAATACTGGAAACTACAGGTGAGGCTACATTATAAAAGAAAAATCTAGATATTAGAAGACACTAATGGTAGAACAAAACATTTGTAGATGTTTCTCCTAAGTCCTACTTAAAATTCCTAAATGTGAAAATGTGCTCCCATCTTTTTGGCTGTGGTTTATAACTCCTTCGTTGGAAATCTGGCCTGAAATCTCATAGTCCTTCTCCATCAAATGTCACAATTCCACCAAAAATTTGGAAGAAGAGCCTGCCCACTGATTCACTCGGACGAATATCTTCTCCTTACTATATGGCATTTATCATCATTTCAATGAAAAATTTGTCACTTGAAACAATGATAAATGAACAATTAGAAGCTTTTAAGACATTTATTCTTTGCTTGGAAAGAAAAATGATGCTCAGGTTCGTGATAGTTTCAAGACTAATTTTCGTGGATTGCAAATAGACCTTCTTCATTGTGAAAAGAAAAAAAGTCAACACAAAAACTTTAGAGAGACATTTCCATTCTCAGAGCTCCACATGAAGCATACTCTGCAACAGTAGAGATACCTGAACCCTGTCCTCACACTCTTTATACACATATTTCTCTTAGCTGCCCTGCTAGAGATAAAGGCCATATTTGTGTGTCAGGCCTGTTGTTGAAAAGTGAACAAAAACACTAGAACAAGGATTAAAAGACATTCGGTTACATTAGAATAAAATGAGTGAAAAGAACTAACATTCCAGTGAAATTCAGTTTAGGACTGATCTTCCTCATGCAAGTAATTACCATTTTTTAAGTACCTCAAATATGCTTACCAGTCTGTCTGTGTCCACGGAAAGCATCTCTGGGTAGTATCAGCTAACATTTAAAACAAGTTCTATCAAACTTCTGCCATCTTTTGGTTCAAACACATATATTCATACACACACCAAACTAAATCCTTTCTATAGGCACATAGCCAGGTGATAGATATAATCCCACCACCACACTCCTAGTGGAGGATAACAGGGGAGTAAGGGAGAGACACTAAGGTTGGGGAAAAAAAAGTAATATATTTAACTAAGCAGAAAATAACAACCAAGATGGCAAACTATATACAAATACACAAGCAAGTAAATATATTCAAAGATATGAACCTGTAAATACGGAACTCATGCTTTCCAGACAGTAATTAGGTCCCAGGTGGACAAGTCCCAAACTGGACTTGGCAGCAGATGGAGGTACCCAAGCCCAGGTTCCCAATGACAGTCTACATAAAAAAAAAAAAACAAAACCAAAACCACCAACCTTGGAGCAGCTGTGCTGGTCCTACTTAGGGAGGCAGTAGAATACAACCTATCTCTGTTCTTCTCCAGCAAGAAAACACGCTGCAGAAACACCAGCAGCACAAGGAGAGAAGACAAATGGGCAACACCAACCCCTCCAGCACACCAACCACCAAATCACCCCACATCTTGGCTTAGGAGCCCCTTTATACTAAGCATCAAGGGAAGGAATAATGTGATTGGTCCATTTTGGTCACCTGACCCACTCTCTCCTCCCTGTTGGCATAGCTGCCCCCCTTCCCCATTGTAATTGGTATCACAAAGCGGCTGGCAGCAGCTGGTGGGGTCCCAAGTGGCCTCAGGTTAGTATGGCCATAGAAAATTTTTATCCCAGTACTCCCAAATCAGGACAATAAGGTAGGTGTGTTAGGCTCTCGTGTTTCTTTCAGTATTTTGGACAAATTCTAACTAGGTCGTTGAATGCTGCATTGTTCTATCTTGGATGTGGCGGTCTTCTCGCATTGCTGTGTTCTGTTAAACAGCTGCTGAGTCCTGCTGCTGAGCTGTCAACACTTCATTACTGAGTGGCTTTATTTAAACACATCCCTTAAATGTTCCTTGGGGACAAGAAAGATTTAATTATACAGTTTTACTGGAGTTACTCTGAGACTTTTGAAAATAAGTTAAAAGGATTTATAAATACTGAGAGTAGGCTTATGTTTTTTAAATTTTATTCTTAGATTATGAAAATGTCTTCCAGGTTGGTTTATATCCAGCCTGGGTTTCTGGATGAGTGATATTTATTTTGAGACTTTAACAATGAGGGAATCAATGCAGCCCTTTTTTTGGTCAGATTTCTTCTGTGGGAGTACATACAAGTTACTGCTTGCAGACTGTATGGAAATTCTGCTGCTGAGCATACAAATGTCTACCAAAACCCTTTATCTGACTTGAAGCACAGATTTTGCATGCCTTTCTCAAACTTTCCACTATGTAGTATCTTTGACATATGTTTTTTAGCCAAAAATATGACTGCTAGTGATTTAGAATATATTTTTTTTTACATCTCTGGCTTTCACAGGAGAAAATCATATACAGTGTTTTCTTCTTGTAATTTTTTCTCCTTAGAAAACCTCATTGTTATTGTAGACAATAGCTATTCTAGAGATAATAACATATAATAATGCAGCTTAGTTCTCATTTCACACATGGGGGTAAGAGTGATGAAAATAAGATAAAGGACTTTCATTTAGTTCCATTCTTACTAGCTAATATTACCACTAGTACTTCTTCTGTATACTTCCTTAATTCAAAACTTGATAAATCCTTATATGTTGTTTGTTCTCCATGTCTTCAGATCACTGCTGAGAAAAGAGAGTCCAAAATCTTGTGAAGCTAGGTTTTCTCCAACTGCTGTTAATGTATATAACAGCAACCTGCATAAACTGTGTTTTCCTATACAGGCACTAGCTAATAAGAAAAGTCATCCAATCCCTGGATTGCTGTTCTATTTTAAATATAAGGTAGGGTGGATATCAGTTTTGGTGAAGGGAAAATTTTTATGCATATAGAAATGTATTAAATGCTAGACGAAAACGAAAGGATAGCATTTCATACAGCTTTTGGGACAATGGAAACATACCAGCTTTATAGTATGTGTCCCTGAGGAGAGCTTAACAGCCATGGCTTCCCAAACGTAAATATCGATGAGACCTGAAGGCAGAAGAGCCATCCATGGACACAGAAGAGATGAGACTGGTTTGTCTTTTCCACAGGACAGTAATCCATAACCAGGTCTAGAGCTGAACAGAGAAAGACCAGGGGAGAGCAGGGAATTAGGGAACCGATTTGCTTAATGGCTGAGCTAATGGCAAGAAGGATGAATCATTAAGTCATTTAGGCTTTGTGGATCTCAGCCAGCAAATTGGGAATCACCTCACTGGCTCAGACAAACCCTTAGTATGAACAGGGAAATAATGTCAGCATGTGCTTGTCTGGACTGACTGATGAAGCCAGGCTGATGCTGGATGAAATTGCTGCCTGATGCCAACAAAAATTCAGTGAGCGCAAATGGAGGAGCCTGTGCTGGTGATTCACCTGTGGGGATGTCCGGTGCTGTAGGACCTGGTCTCCAGGTAAGGTGGGCACACAGCAGCCTCAGGCAGCCACAGAGGGGGCTGGAAAGGCACTACTAGCAGAGGAGAGAGGCCTTCCTTTTCTGTTTGCTAAGAGAATGATGGTTACTTTTTGATCTATAGAGGAAGAAAAAGCTTGGGAGGACATTATGCTTTCTTCCTTTAGCATTGATTGCATCAAGATTATTGGGAAGACACGATGCAGTGCTGTACAGCTTTTTCTCCACACTTGAATGCACTGCTCTTATCATAAATTCAGTTATTTATGACTCTAATTTGCAGCCACTTCCCAGGGCCACTCATTTTCTTTTTTTAAAAAAAAAAGAGATGCCAAACACTGTCCAAAAGGATATGCACATATCATAGCACTGGAGAAAAAAGAAAAATCACCACCTTCTCCTTTAGCTATCCTTAATCTTTTGAGAACCAGGAAACACTGACTCACCAGCTGAGTACCCAGCATTCTAATATTTGAAGATTGTTCAATAGATTGGTTTATACCTTATAATGAATCATATGTCTTCATTCACATATTCTTTTGTTGGTTTTGTTATTTATTATTGTTATTCTTTCAGTCTTGCTGCATTCCTCAAGAAACCAAAGGCAGCAAAACAAGTATAGCCTCCATACACTATTCTAATCTTATTTTCTTCTCACTTCAGCTTGGATTTTGAACACTTAGACTGAGCTAATTCAATTTAAAGGCTCATTAACTAGACTGCAAATGAAAGGGGAAAGCAGTGTGTGTCCCCAGGAATTGTCAATGTCAGAACAGTCCCTGGGTTTTTAAGCCTCAGGAGCTTCTGGTGCAGCATCAGTCTGCCTTCTCATGCCTGCAATGCAAAACAGCATCCAACAGGTAAGAAAGTGGCAAAGAAGCTGAAAGAAAAATTGGTTTTTCCTCCAGTAAATCTTAAATTGCACATGCATTTCTCTATAGGCTTCCTGGTCAGATCTTTACAAATAATTATGAACTTGCCTACAGGCTTTTATGCTAAATCACTTTTTTTTTTTTTTGATTCATCTAAAAGCTGTTTTGAAACAAAAGAAATATTTCTTTTTCTCTCTGTATCTTTCTTTCTACCTCTACCTCTATTTATCACAGCTCACAGCCAGTGACAGTATTCAACATTGTTTACTGCAGGCATGTCTGAGGGCTGCATCCTGAGTCTGCCTGTCAGAGTTTTCAGCACACCCAGCCACATAACATTATTCCAGACCACACATTAGTTCCACATTTTAGTTACAAAATTCTTCCCATGAATGTGAGATTTCTTAATTTATAAAATTATTTTCTGGTCAGAATAGCCTTTGGAGGCGCTTTTTGTTTCGTATTGATTTGTTTTGGTTTGATTAGTTTTACTATAACTGTCTACTGACTATTTCTTATTTCTTTGCTCCCTGGAGCTGTGGAGACTGCTCAATTACATCAGTTCCCAAAGGATGCAGCCTTCAGCTGAACACTCATATATAAATTACTATTTCTTCTGTGGTGCATATTCATCAGAGGCAAATTCAAATGCGCAGTTTTGTTTTATTAGATTCTTACATTTGAAGAATGTATTCACAAAGGCAAGATTTCAAATCGGATCCCTGGTGAGGTTCAGTGGCAGTCTGAACTCCAGGTAAGCTCAGAAGGAACTCAGAACTCTCCATCAGCCCCCATCAATGATGTCAAGCCCAAGATATTGACTGAGCTGCAGCATATTTAGTTTAAAAGTCTACCCTTAGTCTCTAGTTAATAACATATACGTGCACTCTCTTCTTGCACACAAACCTCTTTCACAAGCAGTGGCCTTTATGCCTGACAGCTGAATGCCTGGTGAGTAAATGTCACCTCTTTGAATGCAAAAAGCTATTTCATTGTCCAGAACTGTTCTTGGAACACTGAGCAGCATAATGATTCCTGATAAAGTAGGCACCTGGGATGTCTAATACTGCAGTGAATTTTCATAGACATGCACTGTCACTAGAATCCCATTCTACTGCAGTCTCCAAAGACTTGCATTTATGACTCAAAATCTCCCTTCTGCTGGCACTTTGATTCCAAGCCAAGTAATTTGTGAGGTTTCCCTCACAAATTTTTATGCATCTTACATTTTATAGGGCAGAGTCCCATTTTTCTGCAGCAGGTTTAGTTTATTTTCAGCAACAAAAGCCCAGATGTCTGCTAAATCAGCTGGGCAGGTAAAGATTCTTTTTAAAAAAGTGAAGCGTTTTGTTGGTTTAGGTCTAGAATGGTATCAGATTATTTAAGGTCCCAGCACATGACTAGAATCAATCTTAGCCACCAACGATACTTCCTAAATGTTCAAAAACCATGACTCAGGTCCCCTAAAATCTTCACACTGGGTAAATACTGTACGATTTTAAGTTTTGCATACTTTTTTTCTCTTTGATCTTGATAGTGTTATTGCACTGAAACAACATGGAGAGTAATCATGTTTTTCACAGAAGCTGAGGTCTTCATGCAATCTTTTGACTTGAGTAGCTGTACATTTGCCCAAGACCATGTCCAGTCAGGTTTTTAATATCTTCACATTTTTCACTGTTTTGCTGTTCAGCTGGTTTTGTGATCTTTATCCTTACAGCAAAGGTCCTTACTCAGTCATAAGGACTGCCAAATTAGACTTTTACGGTGAGAAGCAACAGGTGTATACAGCTTTCTTGAGCATCCTCAGTACAGTCTATCGTGTCTATCTCTAGTCTATCTATAGGCTAGCAAAAGATTTAGTCATTAATTCACACATCAAAAATTAATTCACACATCAAAAATTATGCTCTTCAATGAGAAAAGACCTTAAAACCTGGCATCCGCTAATCCATCAGCCACCTACTTAAATGTATTTCTACTGGCAGGGGTCTGCCAATTTCTAATCTTGCCAGGTTCCTATTAGCACCTAATCTTTTCGTGAAGTATCCTCACAAGGAGGTGCAAAGGCATTCATCAGTCATGAGCATTGCTTAACCTGGGAACAGCTGGGAAGCAAGTTCCTTTGCTGTGGGAGGACTTGGAGTGACCTCAGGGATGAACTTCTTCACAGACGCTGCATACAATACCATCTATACTTCTCAAGGCCTTAATTGTCCTACGTGGCATTTTATTGACATTTCATTACAGATCAAGTCAATATAAATCTTTGTCAGAAGGATGCCCACATTGCCTACTACAAGGGCAGATGAGACTTTTGAAAGTTACTGTAAATACAATATAGATACCAGCAGCACTCTGATCTTTGAAGTTACTGTATATGTTACACCATTACCCAGACCCTCAATAATATTTAGGCACATTGCTCCTACTGAACAGACCTAAGAGTCATAATAGTGAGACTCTCTCATAATCTTAAGAAAAACGTCTCCACTGAACAGGTTGTCAAGCATTGGAACAGGCTGCCCAGGGAAGCAGTTGAGTCACCATCCCTGGAGGTATTTAAAAGACATGTAGATGTGGTGCTTAGGGACCTGGTTTAGCAGTCGACTTGGCAGTGCTAGATTAATGGCTGGACTCTATGATCTTAAATCGATTCTATGATTCTATAGGAGCTGGAATTTTTGAGCAGCTCAAAGACAGAATGCACAGCAGGTGTGGTAGAGCATGGCATTGACCTAAACCGGCCCATACTTTCTGGCTCATACTAGCTGTCCCAGTCTCTCTTGATGGAAAAAAAAAGAAAATTAACTCTAGACCACCTGTCAAATTTTGGTTTTATTGCTTCAGTCCTTCTGTCTTAAAAATAGCAGAAGCACACAGTAAGCCACGAGGTTAAAGCCACACTGAGACAGCAGTGGGTCACGCAGTAAAGCGGGGGCTTTTTCTGCTCTCTCCTTCAGGTAGCTCAGTGGAGGGCAACACAGAGTGCAACAGGGAACCAAGTTATTCACATGAGTACATAGGATAAAGTTTCTGTGAAGAACATTAGGATCAGGCTTTGGAAAACTCAGCTAGAGCCTTAACACTGTATTTACTCAGAGGGAATATTGAAGTATTAGTTTTTAAAAAAAGTTAATTTGCCAAATCTAGAGCAAAAACTAAATTTTCACAGAACACCTGTCCATGTTTTTATGAGCTCTGTGTTACCATTATTTGTCCATGTAGTGCAGATTATTTTTTCAGAGACCCAAGGATGTCAATTTGTCTCAAAGCGATGACCAAAGTTATACAGAGAATACTTCAAGCAAAGTGTACTTCAAGACTGCACTGTTGCCAAAGAAAAATAAAAGTATAGCCTTTTGATTACTTGTTTCTGTTACTTAGGACTTATGTAATATGGTTCAAAGGTCTCAAAAATATTCATTGTGGTATAAAAGTAGGCATACAGCATGATGATACAGGTTACAAGAATGCCATGGTAGTATTACTGAAAATAATTATGTAGAGTAAAATTACTGCTTTATACTGATAAATACTTTATTAGAGCAAGTATGAAGTTTAAATCCAGGTTTTGGCTGTCCATGACTATATCTGGAGTAGATGTATACACATGCACAGTCACTTGAATGAGATGTCTGAATATGTCTTGTTATTTTCTGTTTTGGAATAAAAGTAAAATTATTTCTTCCTTGTTGGTGCATACTTGTCACCCTTATTTTGTAAGGCTGCATTAGCCAGCATACATGAGAGGACTGATTTCAAGAGCTGGTAGGTTTCCTTGATTCACAGCAATTGAATTTGCTGTCATCAGCTGAAGTCAAGTGCCTCACTTTACCTCAGAATACAGCAAAAATTCTAGTGATTTAAAAAGAACCAAACCACACACAAAACACTACCCACACATATTAATGTATTTCATGTGTCTATCACAACTTCTTAGGCATATATTGGTCCAGCTGACAAACCATTTTTATTTATATTTCATTGTTATAGTTGCTGTCCTCGCACTTCCCTTTCTCTGTCCAAACTTCTCTCATTTTGAAATATTTTCATCTTTCACCAGGCACCATTAACCAGAAGATAAAGCAGAGTGAAAAATATACTCATTTGTATAATAATTTCCTTCAGTTGCATATGTAACTATTTAATTAGAACCAAATATTTTGTTATGACCAATTTTCTGAAAGGCTTCTAATCAAATTCAAAATTCATGGCAAATAACATGGTCAGGGCAGTAACGTTTGCATATTGAGAAAAGCTTCCACAGTCCTGGTTTTTATTTTCCCCATTGGTCTGATCCCCTGCTCAGCCTGCTTCCTCCACCTGTCAGCCTCACTGCTTCACCTGTCTTCTATGTCTAGCCTCCTTCTTGGATCCTTCCTTGGAGGAGTTGAAAGTCTACACTATATTTTTTTTTCAGAGTAATTACTATATAGAACATCTAGCTTGTAAACTTTCAGCAATGTAAGGATTTGTGTTCAGTAAAATCCTGCTTTATTAGCAATATGCAAGAAATACATAGTTCCTCTGACTAGAACAAGATAGATTATAGCAAGTCATTTCCCACCAAATTATCAAACTATGCAATCTGCTGTTTCATGATCAATAGATGGTGTAATGCAAGAAGTAATTTCATACCTCTCCAGCTCCTGTAATGAAATAATTTTATTATGCCAGAATTACATGCACTGTCCTCAAAGTAACTGCACACCTGAACGTGTTATCTCAGGAAACACACATATTCCTAAAGTGAAGTGGCTGATTGTTTAATAGTGCTTTCTTTTCCAGCTTGTTGGCCTGAGAAAGAAATCTGTCTTTAGTGTTTCTAAGAAGCTAGTACTTCAAGGGAAGAAGTGTAGTATTTCATTTCATCTAGGTATTTCAATTATTATTTCATTTGCTGGAATCAAGAAAGAACCAAAATTTATGCATTAATAAGAAATTAAAATATCTTCTCAAATGGAGCTTGAATTGAGGCAATGACTACAATTCCCATTCATTAAACTAATTTATTGTTTAAATATTTAAACAATCTGAAAAGGCAGATGGCAGGTTCAACACCACAAAATAAGAGCTGATATTTACATTTTTGTTAACTTAAGTATGTTCCCCTTTGGATGTAGTTGCTTCATGGGTCTAACTCATACCCTCTAACCTGCAGGCTTGAATTATTACTGATTTAAGAGACTACAATGATTAAGCATTTATTGATTAAGCAACACACTAGTAAGAAAGTAATTGCCTAATAGTATAATTAAATAATGAGCATATCATTACTACTGATTTAGTTAAATCATTTTGCATAATTATTGCATACAATTATAAAGCTATTATCACTCAAGTATTATGAAACACACACAACTACTCTTGAATTACAGCTCTATCACCTTACAGCTCTATCACCCTTTCCTCACACCACCACCTAGTACTCGGCTCTATCTGTCTTTAGCGTACCTCACACCAAGTCTCTCAGACACAGACTTGATGGAAGGTTTAGAGAGTTGCCTAAGAGAGCTCCCTTCAGCACATCAGATGCACCAGCATCCTAGTGCACAAGTCAGCTTCATTAGCATTTATAGACTTCTGTGCCCCTAGTATCAGAAGATTCATCCTCTCCTGTGTTCCTTATCTTATCCCCAGTTTACTCTATTTGACCTTATCCCCAGTTTACTCTATTTCCAGAGCCACCTTTTTGCCATTCTTGCACCTCCTTTCTTCTAACCAAACATTTCCTCATGGAACTGAGATAGACCAGATCCTTCACCTTTGAGTGATCTATTTTGTACTTGTCAGCCCTTTAATGGAGCAGGATTCTTTCTCTTGGTGCCAGAAGTGACCAGCTTCCATCCTTCTCCAGAGGCTGCACTCACCTTAAACTTAGACTAGGTGTGGACACTGCCTGCTTCTCCACTGCAGTTAAGGTCAAGGGCTATTCAAGCTGTTGCATCCCAGAGAAGACCATATTCTCTCTAGTGCTGCACAGGCTGTTCTCTTCTTTCAGTAACTCTTCCACTTGGTGCCACAGCTCCTGCAGGACAGAAGGTCGTCTCTCCTGGTAGCAGAGAAAGGCCCCAGGCACTCCCTGCAGCCTGGGAGTTGTAGGAGCACATCTGCCAACTGAAGCTCAGTTTGTGCCAAAGACCCTACCTAACTGAGACAGCTGCCCAAGCACCTCCTGAGGAAACTACTCCTACCACTACCCTGAGGCACCTAGCTCTTACACAGGCCTATTATCAAGCAGATTCTCCCTAATCAGTGGCAGCTGCACAAAGGTTTCAGTCACTCTGGGTCAAAGGTAGCTGATCATGCTTGTTAGAAGCTGCTAGAGCTTCTTTGGGATCACGCCCCTGTATCTCCCCCTCACCTGGCAGTAGCAGGCACTTTTAATATTCTCAGAGGTTTCCCAGACATTCACGAAAGATCCTGGACCTTGTCCCCAGAAGGTCCAGAAGCAGAAACCAGAGAGTAATGCCTAAACTACTGCATCTGTGGCTGCCTCTGTTAGCTGTGTCCATTAGACTCCCCCTAACAGGAACTACTGAAACCCCACAGAGAAGCTAAAAAAACACCTGGTGCACCATCAGCTTGGACAAGCTCAGAGACAAGCAAGACCTGTGAGGTTGTGTAGTTAGCAAGATATCAGTTAGATAACCCCAAACAACTCAAAAAGCCTAAGCAAGCTCTGTATAGACAAGCTCTTAATTTGGAGGGGAAAAATCTGCTGTTCTGATTTTTCATGGCTGTCTTCCTAAACCAATCACACTACAAATCTGAAACTCAGGACAGACAGAATTGTTACACTACAGCTTGTGTCTCTGCAGCATGCTATCCTAAAGACCTTTCTTTGTGGCCTCATATTTTGTTGTATCCTCTGATGGTAAAGTCGTAGTCTGGTACTTAACTACAGACTTGAAGCTCAGCTATTTATTTGCCTCTCCAGCTATAGAATGGAAGATTTTGCAGATGCTCAACTAACTTATTAACCACTGAAAGAGAAGAAATATAAAGCAGCTATGAGATCAGGCACAGATCTACAAGAAACTGTTGTCTCTAAGACTGACTGGCCTCAAAATTCACTGTCCTTACACTTTGCGATCTTTCTAAATCCCCATGTTTGCATGTACACAGCTATGTGGAACATCCTATAGGTCAGGCTTGAAGTCCAAATAGATGTTCATCCATATTGCTGCACTGCAAGGATGTCCTCATGATCTGCAAAGTGGTGAGGTTTTAGGCTAAAGGGAAATTTTGGGTGCAGACAGTAATTAAAGTGTCTCTTGCCCTGTGGACAGGATCAGGGATCTTTCTATCCAACATGTCCTCAGGATAGCCATGACAGATGATACAAAAACGGCTGGTATAGTGCAGAGGAAGCATTTGCAGTCTAGATGTCCAGTAGCAGAGTTTTCTTGCATGCTTGTTTGCAGTTCATTCTTTAGGATCTTTGCACAGATGGGAGGAAAATAAAGTCTGAAGAATGTAAACATGCTCAGGGCAAACAGAAACCTGTGGAGACCTATAAAGGGAAATCCCTACATTCTCAGCCTCTATTTTATCAATGTTTTGTTTACTATACAAATGTAGGAGAGGCAGAGGTGATGGGGCATTTGCTCAGGAATTATTCAGCACCATCTGGCATCTTGAGGTAATTACTCTGCACTCTACCTCCTTTGGAAACCATAGCAACTGTACAATAACTTAATTGAGTCCTCTGATGATGGCATAATAAATAAATGCTACTGCTGAAATATACTAATTAATGCATTCTCAACTGCCCAGCTGCCGTATACAAATGCACTGTCTGTTATGGGTTTCTTGGTAAGAAATGTTTGCAAAACAGAAAAAGAAAAGGATTCAAAAAGAGCATAATTTTGCATTACATCAGTCCTGGTTAAAATCAAGGAGAGGCTGGTACATGATTTCATTGATTAAGGATTGCAAGAATCTAATTAATGGCAATCAACATAGGTTTATGGGAAATAGATCAGCTTTGGCAAACAAATCTAACTGCATTCCTTAAGAACATAAATTTTGTTGATTTAAAGTAAGTAAGAAGATGTAATTCACACAGCTCTGTAAGGTATTTGATGCACTGCAACATAACAAAATATGACTACAAATCAGTATTATACAGTATCAATAAAGTGCAAGTTAAAAAGATTAAGAAACAACTAATACATTTTGGAGGGAGAGGCCAAATCTCAAAATCCCAGTTCAGCTTGGCAAAAGGCATTTTTTTACATCTAGAAACAATGAATACAAACTATACCACCAAAACAAATTAATCAGAAAAGCAGTGAATCTGAAAAATATCTCTGAGTAATGCTAGATTCAGAAATTAATCTAGATTCTCGGAAGAAGAGTACAAGCTAGTGGATCCAATATAGTGGATCCACTATTGACAAACCCAGTGTTAAAGTATGGTGATAAAATTCAGGTGCATGCTTGCATGCAGTGCATGCAAGAGTGAAGGAAATTATTCAAGACTGGAAGAAATACTCCAGGGCAAAAAAATGTGGGCATGCTGCAGCCCTGGCCAAGAAACCAGCCAGTGTTTGACAGGCTGGCGGTGGGAAGTCCTGCAGCTGCAGCAGCGCAGTGCAAACAAGTCCAGCTGAGAAGCAAGGGTTATTTTCTCCCTGTGTCCTCTCCTCCTCAACTGCTTCCAGAATTTGAGCTAGTACTTCAGCATAAAGCTGCCCTACATTGTGAACATGTGCCAGCTTGCTCAAAACTAGCCCAGCGATCTCTAACGAGGCAGCATCACAGTTTTCAGATGTAACAATACTTTGCTGAGCTCATGTCCAACCTCGTTCAGACACCATGGAATATGAGAAACTGAAGCCAAATGAGCACTAATGTCCTAAAATCAAGCTGGATATGTTCCAGGAACACCCAAGGGACTGGCTTCAGTTGTGGAGTAGATGGAAGGAATATGATGGTCTGTGATACACAGAGATGTTACAAGAAATGACCACATGACCCCAGTCAGTGAAGCTGGATCTATGATTTTATAAAAATTCACAGTCACCTCATTCTCAGTCTGTGATTATCACTATTGCACTCTCACACTGTGGAAAAACAGCAGTGTGATCACCCAGTCCTGGAAGAGTATAAAATTTGTAAATATTGTGGTTTTGTTAAGCCCGAATTTAATTAGTCAGACATATTTTACAATCATGTATTTGTCAGTAAAATAACTCTGGTAAAACCCAGAATTCTTAATAACGGCAAACAGAATTATAAAATTTGTAGGAGAAAAAAAGTGAAATTTATCCAACTGAATATTATTTAGTGAGAGTTAAATAAGAGTGCCATCGTTGAGTATTAAGAATGCCAAGCCAAATCTCTTCTTAGTGACAACCATACTCATTTTTAAAAAACATTGGCACAAAACATTATGTTTATACTTCTTTTATCCTCTTCCCAGGCCTGTTGATCATGTTAGCTTTGACCCACCTTTTTTTCCTAATGCATATATGACTGCATTGTTTTCCCAGCTCCTTAAAAAGGAATGCACGTTACGAAATCCAGTGTGAGTAAATACACTTGTATTCAAAGTGGTGACTGAAATATTTTATAACGTTTTTATTGCAATGTCCATGCTAGCTTAGGCCTAAACTGTGCCTCAATCCCTCACAATAGAACTAGGATGCTTTTATGATAGTATAAATTATGGGTTATGAACAGTTCTAGAATAAAGATATTGAAGGTACTGCCATATACAGTAAAGAAAAATAATTGTTGCTCAAAAATATAGTAACAGGTTAAAATATACTGATATAACACAAAAATATTTTAGATAAACATATGCACAGAGCTTTCAGAAAGAGCAAATAATCACAAGACAATCAGCAATTATGCTTCTATCCATCATGATTCATATTTGACTCATATGATAAGTAAAATCAATTTGAGTCACTGGCATAAGTGAGAATATTTTTTCCTGTAGGAAGCTAAGAGTTGTTTTGACTCGTTATCAATACCATCCCAAATGACCACCCCCAAATATCTGGGGAAAACCAAAAACACACAAGGCCTAATTCTGCTGAACTCGTTGTTTTGAGTTCACAGAAAGAAACAGGAGCGTGATTAACCAGTTTCTTTTCTTTCTCTGTCAGCCGACCTTTCCTTCAGATGCACGTCATAATATCTACTTACGTTGGATTTTGCCAGAGCAGTGAAAAAGGTCTTTGGAAGTTTTCCAAGCCTCTCGTTTTCCATGTCGATGCAATACAAGCAATCTGCCACACGAGGGTACGCATCCCAGTAAATAAACACACTGAAGAGGCTACTCCACTACTTACACCTTCCCCTGACCAGAATGAAATGGGTGGCACTACAGGCTTGTGATATCTTCTGCGGACACCAATATCTCTCACTCCCGCCATCTCTGTGTCAGCAGGACACACAGCAATACCGCGGCAAGAACTCTCGCGTAAAAATTTTTCATCATTGACAAGATGATCATGATCATTTGACAGGCTCAGAGAGAAATCTATAGCTTTACATCTACTTCAATGAAGAGCAGATGATACTGCAATAATTTCACCAAGTCAACAGGAATTTGTTAAATTGATTTCGGTATTTTCAAGTTCTGAAGACCTAAAGGGATACTACAGCCTTCAGCAGAACCAGTTTCAGCCCAAAGCTGAGGAACAGGCTTCCCCAAACATGCTATAAACCTGTGTAATATATATATTTTTTTCCTGATTCCATGATATGGGCATACTTCATTGTTCATTTTCAGATATACTGGGAGTTAAGCATAAAAATACCAGTAACTGTGTCTATGTAATGTGTGGCGTGGGAGGAAAAGGGGGACTTTGAAACAATTTCAGAATTAATAATGGTGTGCTATTCTGAGCACTGCTATTTTATACTATACAGAAAGTTCAAAACTGTTTAAATGCTTTTTGTCTGATGAGCAATACTCACCGCACAAAGCATCTCATGTTCTTTGCAGAAGGAGAGAAGTGGCTTGCTTGTTTCCCATCCTTTCCCCTTCTTACCCAACCCTCTTCTTTCCTTCCTCCTTCCCCACATTTCCACAACTTGCATTTTCGTGTGAGAGGAAACTCTTACCTTCACAATCCCAGTAGCAGTAAGCTAATAGCCAGTGATCTAGCAATCACCAGAGCAGTCAGTTGGAGCTTTGTCTTTACTAAACATTTATGGGTAAGTGCTGAACACTATACGTTTGTTCCAGAGTAAACCCAGTCTGAACAATTCAATGGGTCTCACCCCTACTAATAAACCTAAGTGAGATACTTCAGCAGCTTGACTTGACTTGACAGCCATCATCAATCACAACACAGTTCTTAGACAGTTGAGATCATTGCCCATAACTCTAGTTAACCCATAGCATCAGTTAGATAAACTTAAGCCAAATTTCCAAGAATAGATGGAAAGATGCTGGTTGCTCTGGGTGAGACATCTTTCCAGGCAGCTTAAAAATAGATCTAGAATATCTAAAAGTTCCAATCCAATTTTATTGGGAAGTCTCCCACCAAAGGCATTGCTGCCCAAAGATCATCAGGATAAAATAAAGAGTTAGACCTTATGTTTCATGGCAGAACACCACTTTTGTAAGAAGATGCCCTATTCCCAGACTGCTTTCATTCTCTCTCTCTCTTTCTGGTCTAGCTAGAACACTGACTAACCAGTGAATCTTGTTTGCTTCTCTCTTTTGACACAACAGATACCATAGATGGTGCCATTGGGAGATATTTCCTAAAAACTGCGAAAGAGAAATTCTGAAAGCTTTTTGTTGGTCATAAAGTAAATGTAACGAACTTCAGCTTACATCATGAGAAAGAAAGCAATGATAGATCAACAGTTTCATTCTTATTTGTAAACAAGTCATTTTCTCTCCAGTTTGGGTTTAATCACACTGTTAAAGATCTCAAGACTCCTTAATACAACCTTTGCTATTTCAGTGTCCTCTCAGTAATTGGATAGCAAAGGCTTGAATATGTTATGTGAACAATATCTTTTTAATAAATCTCTTAATTAAAACTAATGGAATTAGTTTTAATTAAGGAATTAGTTTTAATTAAGGCCCTGGAATTCCTACAATATACACAGCCATATAGCTGTTACAACTTCGTTTTCTCTGTGCCGTGCATTTCATTTTCTAATCACTAACCTCTGCTCAGGGACTGCTGCTGCACTAAAATGCAGTTGATGAAGACAAAGGCAGAACATGGCAGAGAAAATACTGATTTCAAGTGAGCTTAACTTTGTCCTACCATGTTTCTAACATTTCTTTTCATATGAAATAGAAGGAACTCAACCCTAAAATAAGTGAGTGCTCTTTAAAGTTAACTGGAAACTTTAAGAAATATCTCAAAAGGGAGAACATTCAGGGATTATTAAGGCAGAGGTGTTCTAACAAACACATCTCATCTGGATCTGCAAAAAAAGTGTGCAGTGCCTGGAATTTTCATGGCTTTCCCCCTGCCAGCTTCACCTCCTCTGCTTTCCAGCTCCCTCAGAGAACCTACTACCCTTGCTCTCCTCCTCCTGCCTCCAAGTTAATATCTGCTAGCATTAATTAATGCAAGTTAGCAATAACCAACACTTACTAGAGAAACACTGGCTTCTGGAAAGGTTTCAGCAGTTTGCAGACAGAACTGCCACTCACTTGCTCCTGTCCTCCCCAGATTTCAGTCCTGCATTGTTCTTGCTGAGGTTCTGCCACAGCCTCCCTGGGAACATACTGCATCTCTCACAATCTGCTTGGACAACTGCACGTCCTCACCCCATGCTCCTGTGGCAGGGTTGGTCTGTGCCAGGCAGCAGGCTGTGCAATCTGTTATATTGCCTTGAGAGCAACAAGGAAATTCTATCGGGCCACATTTCAGGGCTTCTTTCTAATCTTTGGTTTTCCTAGACTAAAAACACAAGCAATTTCCATAACTCCATTAGGCAAGGTATTTCAGAAAAAACTGACAACCTACATTATATGATTATTGTAATAACGAGGTCTTTCATCAGGGAAGTCTATGAATAATTAATTCTAATTAAGTTGCTGATAGACAGAGTAAATCATTCCTCGGTACTTGAGTCCTGCACATTACAGACTGTAATAATTTTTCTGTTAGCATAAATGCTGAGCAAGAGAGTGTAATCAATGAAAACATTATTAAAGATTTGTGACACTGCTAGGAAACATATTTGAAAATTTCTTCTCTGCCTTTGTTTTTCTTATTTGCTCTTGCAGTATTAGGTAGTGGATGTGCTTGGCCAATGACTCATTCTTACTGCAGCATTATTTGAAAAATACGAGTGAAGCAGTAAGTACAACAGTAGAAAGAATAAGCAAAAGAAGAAGAAAGATGGATTATAGACAGAATCTCATTCTTTCTCTGTTAAGAAAAGTGATGAGGAAATTTTTTCTATAAAGTCCTGAGCCAAAGATAATAGATACAGAGAGTCTGGTTTGGAGAGCTTTACATTCTGTGGACTATCAATCATCAAATCTACTGCATAAGAATCAAACTTTTGCATTTATAAGGTGGCACATTATGCCTAATTCTGGGATCACATACTCCTGAATTGTACAGGTTATACTAGTAAATCCTGCAAAAATTTATGCATATTTGAAGAGTAATGGAAAAAGTAACTTAATAAATATGGTTGTGATTACATATAGAACCATAATTCAAAACAATATAAATATCAACAGGCTTCATAATCAAACATATAATACAAAACACTATAAATATTGACATAGGATTCATACTCAAAGCCTGAATGTATATATATCCCCACTATCTATGTCAACTGGACAAGGTTATCCCTAGACCCAAGCACTCACATGCTGCAAGCGAGAGGCAACCAGAGCACACAAAGGGTTGTGGCAATGCTACTGGCGAGGAGATAATGCATGGAGAAGTAGTGACTTGGCCACTGTCTCTGATGAATGCAGAGCCTTCAGACAGGCTGGCTTAAAATCTCTTGGTTAAAATGCTGTTGAAGTTTTTGTCTTTCATTTATGAATTCATAGTCCAAAGTTTACTTTTTCTTCCAGAAAGAGAATAATAATCAAACTCCAGGAAGGAAAGCTTTATTGAGATTCTCCAAGTATTCCGAGGCTCCGTAAAAAGCCATGAGAGACAGTGGCTTTGCAGTAGCTTAGATGCTTAGAATCCAATTAGAGATCCAGGTCTTTATGTGCTTTGGTTATGAGATAATAAAAGCAGACTTTCACTGTTATACACAATGTGAATAAAATGGAGAGTGTATAAGTCAGACTGTATAATATAGTTTTCAGAGAAAAGTCATAATTACAAAAGACAGTAGCAGCAAATGTAAGACGTGTTTTTTTAAAAAGCATCAGAAGTATTTCCTCAGCAACTTCCCTATTTTTTAAGAAGTTTTCAATTTTTGATGATAGCAATAATTAAAAATACAGTCATTTGAATAGATGCCTACCAAAACATCAGAACTTAAAGAACAGGAACACAAGTAAAATGGGGAAAATTGCAAAACTCTAAACAAGGGTCTCAGATTTTATGACAATGTTTCTCCAGCGGGATATTTGTCTATTTTGTACTTTCACAGCACTGCAGTAACTACTGTCATAGGACACACTGATCACCCCACAGTTATGTTTTCTCACTGCTGTGAATTATTTGCACTGTCAGAAACATATCTTTTCATCTAGAGCAGAAAATAAAAATCTCAATAGCATCAAGTGCCTACTTGCTGAGACCTTCAAGTACAAGCATAATATTGGTCAGTACAGGGAGTCCCACTGAATGCAAAAAAGCAAATGACGTTTGCATCTGTCTTTGTAGAATCAAGGCTAAAAGCTGGCATCAATGCAGAAAAAAGAAAAGATTTATATGATAACTGGAAGAAATTATATATTGTACAGCACACTTCTCTGGCATGAAATTGCAATAAACATTGTACCTTCCTTTCCTTCCCCTTCAGTGAACATATACTTTGCCATCACTAGTTACACACCAGCACAAGCTTGGAGGTAGTTTTTTTAATTTTCCAACGTGCTCACACAGGATTATGGAGGCTATCAGTTACCTGCAATACCTGGGCATAGCTCAAGGTGGAACTCTTCTATTTTCCTTCATCTTAAAAAAAATAAATAGCAATAGTGACATGTTTTTAGTGATAGGAATAAAAATATCAAATCCATGTACTCCTCAATAATATTTTCTTAGCTGAAAAACAACCTATTTCCCAAGAAGCAGAAAGTAAGTCCAGAGAAAATGGATAAAGCAGTGTTTAAATTCTTTTCTCTGATTTACTTGATAAAAACAATTTTGCTTGTTTTGATGCCAAGTAGAATGATCCAGCTAAAAGAGATAACAAAGCTCTGAGCCAAAACCACACAAGTCGATGGAAAGCATCTCACTGATTCAGTGAATACTAGTGTATTGAATATAACATTCAATATTCAATGAATATTAAATTCCACTGTCTTCAATACAGTGGATTAATCCTAGTTTAGTTCTCTTGATATCAGTTTACTAGCTAAAATATATAAATTTTTTCCCCTTGAGGGATTCCACTGTAGTTTTCCTTAAATGTCTCAATTAAGAGAAGGCAGAGTTATGTCAAGGTGGCAGAGCTGAAGAGGCTCCATGTGCCCTACAGCATTTCAGTCAGATCATACCCTTGTTACCTGGCCATGAAGAGAAGTCCCCTGCTGAGGGCAGCTGAGTGAGCTGCCACGTACCTGGCAGCCTGTAAAGAGCCTTCCTCTCATCAGCAGGTGTTTCAAAAGGGAAGTAAAAGGAACACGAAAATCCTGTGCAAGTTCTGAAGCACATTAGTGTTTCCAGAGGAAGGCTTCTCTTATTGCTGAAGGAACCATGGAGGAAGAAATAGAAGACAAATTAAATTAAACTTGCCTGCATTTATAAAAGTAAGGTGTTTACCGAACGAGCTAATGAAGATGGGATTTGCCATAATGCTAAGCAACCACGACACAAAGCTTCCCGCTTGTTTTAACAGTAAGATGGACCCCTGCTCTTTGCAATTAAACCCCATTTGCCATGGGGTTTGTGAATCATGTAATCATTTCTAACATAAATTTTCCTGTTTGAGGATGTTAATATGAGAGTTGATGTTTGACTCGCAGACTGCAGAGTGGAGATTTGTCTACAGAGGCCACTTCTGGTTTTATGAGCAATACTTTTATAGGCTATAGGGTTATGACATTTACCCAAATATCTTAATGCGTGTCTTTCAGTCTTTGTTCTGTGAGCCCACAAATGCCCGAGTATCTTTTCTGGTATTAATTCATATTCTGTATACCAAAACAACCAATCTAAATGTTAGATTTAATAATGTGCTTCTAAGTTACAAACACTAAACCTCATCCTCATGGAAACAACAATTTGTTGGGGTTTTTGGTTTACCGCTTTCACATTTTAAGCCGGTCACATTTAATTAAAACTGCAGAAGTAGTATGGCCGATACATCAACAACACTGTAAAATATAAATAAATCGATGCCACTTCTACTGAACCAAGTTTTCAAGCACGTAATGCATGATTGCTTTACTCTAATCTTTTAACTCCTCCAGAGATTACAAGAGTGTTTCAGGATTGTTGCAATCAGGAGAAAGAAAGTGAGTACACATGAGAAAAAGCTTCATTCCTTTTGCAATCAAATTTACAGGGTAATAATACAGTAGCTCCTGAACAAATAAGTTTGAAAGTGAATATATTTCAGATGCACTGAGAATACAGGCTCCATTATCTTTATTGTGTAAGAGGGAAAGACACTATAAAATGAATCCAGGTATTTTACAACAGAAGTTTATAACTCACTTTTCTTTGTACTGGAGCACTATTATGCCTCCAAAGTATTTCTATATTGAAAGAGTGGCTACTTCCTCGCAAAGTGAAATTACCTAGTATTTCATAAAAGAGAAGAAAAATCCATTTTTCTGAAACTGCTTTTTAAAAAATAGCTATATCAAGTCAGAGGACCAGAAGTCCTTCTAATCTGATATTCAGGGTCAAGCAATAACCAAAGGCCTATTTTTTACTTTTGCAATTCCCAGAAAATCTCAAAAGAAATAGAAAAAAATATTTAGGGACTAAGAATTTATTTCACTATATTATTTCCTCACTATTATGACTAACTATATCTAGTTTTAAAAGATAGTTATGTAAAAGTTTGTGCAAATCATCCATTCCTTTACTGAGATTTTGTGCAAGTTAATATAATTGTGAATGAAAGTGTCTAATTAAATAGGCAGATAATCAATCACCTTAGCATGAAATTACACCAAAGTGTGAAATTGCAAAAGGAACCTAAAACTCTGGTACAAATCTGGAAATATCTTTGCATATTCTTGATGCAGATTTCATTTCTTCTTTCAGAAGAGTTAAAACTTGATAATACACAGAAGTTTTATATAACAATAAGAAATTAAGCTAAACACTCCCCATTAATTATGTTATCTAAAAATGCAAAATGTCTTGGAATACAATTAGTGTAAAGCAATCATAGAATCATAGAATGTTCAGGGTTGGAAGGGTCCTCTAGAGATTGTCTAGTCCACCCCCCCCCCGCCAGAGCAGGATCCCCTAGGGCAGCCACACAGGAACGCGTCCAGGTGGGTGTTGAAAATCTCCAGAGAAGGAGCCCCCACAACCTCTCTGGGCAGCCTGTGCCAGTGCTCTGTCACCCTCACAGAATAGAAGTTTCTGCTCATGTTGGGGCAGAACTTCCTATGTTCTAACTTAAACCC
>NW_009696544.1:0-4291 GCF_000703405.1 Apaloderma vittatum
AGGGTCAGTGGTTGGACTCGAAGATCCCAAGGATCTTTCCCAACTTGAATGATTCTGTGACTGTACAAGCAAGTTTTCTTCGAGGGAGCCTGTTTTTTAGTTGCAGGATGCAAGACATTCCTCCTAATCTTTCCAATATGTTGCTGTAAACTAGCCTTGAATATTTGGAGTTCCCTGTTAGCTTCACATGTGTGGCTGCTGCTTTCTTATCGGGACATGGCAAGGAAAATTGAGACGGGAAGCTGTGAGGATGCTGTGGATCTAGTACTCCACCCTGCATCGAAGCTTTTTGGCTCAGTGCATCCTTTTTTCCAAAGGGAGCCCGAGCACCACAGACTGCAAAGTCTTTCCTGCCAGAGAATTGTAAAGGAAATAAAAAAAAACAACCCAAAATTATCTTCCCCTGTGAGTTGAGTAGTTTTGAGAACCCAGTCGACTGAGTGAAGGTATTTGTCCCTTGGGCTGTGGCCAGGTTGTTCCCTTCAGGCCTGTAATATTTTTGGAGGGTTTGTGCCTGCTTTTTGTAGATTTTTCACTCTAGAGAAGGAGCGTTAACAGATGTTAACAAGCAAAATGTTGCGGGCTGTGATGTGGAAGGGAAACGTAAAATGTTACTATGTGTTCACGAGCAAAGCAATTCTTCTCAAAGAAAACATTTGGAAATTCTCTGCTGGCTTAAAAGGAGCGCTTTGGTAAGACTTAACGTAATGAAATTCTCTGCCTGTTCCTGGATTGTGATCCTGTAAGATCCCGAGGGCCGCCCGTTCCTCCTGCAATCCCTGGGCAGCGACACGTGCCCGCTGGTGTACGGCGGTGATTTGACCTTTGCGTTACGCTTCAGCTGAGCCGTGTTTCCCCTGTCTCGACTCGTGGGAAAACCTGATTTGTTTGTCACGTTTAGGAGACGCGTACCTTTGGCTTCCTTTTTGTGGTACTCGAGCTGTCGGGCTCGGTTACGCGGTGGTTTTCCTCCGCCAGCGGCATCGTGATGTGTGTGGGCTTTTATGTTCTTGCAGAGCTCAAAAAAAAAAAAACAAACCACAACCGAAACAACAAAACAAAAGGCTGGACTAATTGTGCTGAAGCTTTTCTAAGAAACTTGCTTTAGAGCTCCTACTAAACATCTCCAGTGTTAGGAAGAAAGAATTTGGGGAAAATTGGAGTGAAAATAGCTCGGAGCACACTCGCTTGTTCAGCCCCCGCGGTGAAGGTGTGAGGTTCTTTGCATCGCTGCCCGAGTTCTTTGGCATTTAGTGGAGAGAATGAGCGCCGCCAGCTCTGGCTTAGGACACTCCTATTCCTGTTCCTCTCTCGGAGTCTGCCTTGGAGGTTATAGTTGATTGAAAAGGCTGAGGCATGAGTTGAAGGACTGCCTGCACGATCTGCTCCTTCTGCGAGCCCGCAAATACTCCTTTACCAGCACCTTTTTCTTCCAGGTGCAACCCACTTGCTGTGTTTGAGCTTTTCCCGACGTGATCATTTGCCAGAAAATAGAAATGCTGCTTTTATTTATTTATTTTTTTATTCAACTGACCTGTGTTGAGTTAGCCTGTGTTCACATTAAAAAAAAAAACCAAACCACCCTACGTGAGAGGAGCTGTGAGCTTTGTGGTGGTAACGCAAAGAATCACGGTAACGCGCTTCGGTGCCGCTGAGCTTGACTTGATCTAAGGAGTGCTCGCAGGGGTGCCACTCAAAATGAAGGGACTGCCACTCTGCAAAATGTGGGAACTAGGACAAGCCCACAACAGAGTGCACTCAGCTATAATTCCTTTTTAAACGGGGTTGTCCAATTAGCTAATTTTCAAGCCAAAATTGAAATGTCATCTCAACCAAATGTGGGTTGAGCTAAACCTCTTGTATTCAGCCTTTTTTTAACCTTTTTCTAAATTGAAAGAGAACCTTTAGCTTGTTGTTTTGTTTTGGTTTTTAATTATTAAAGTTATGTGCCGTGCTTGAATAGAGGGTGCAAATTATTTCGGTTCTGAAACTGCTACCTTCAATAAATGCGGTTTTGCAAATAAGCTATTTATTGGAGAGAAAAAAAAATTGCACAGCTCTCATACTGAGTGCTTGGGGTCTTTTGTGCCATTCCCGCCCCATCAGCCTGAGGCAGAGTTTTCCTCCTGAGCGGAGGGAAGCCCATCACCCAGCCCGCGATGCAAACCCTCTTTGCTTCCATCCGTCAGGTGCTCTTGGACATCCTCCTTCCAGCAGATACAGCAGAACAGCAGCAGCCTCATTACAGACATCCCATTTGAGCAGGACACCGCGGGTATAAATGCAGAGGCTTGGCCATGGCCAGAAGAGATGGATTATCGACCTTCGTCTCCTCTAAAATGAGCTGTTGGTCTCCTTGGCTCTGCTGGACTGGGATAAATATAAGCATCGGCTTTATTGCGCATTTTAGCAGTGATAGCATAGGCTGCGTGGCTTCGGTTTGGATCCTACTAGTCGTTAGCAGTCACGTTCTCCTGTCTGTCCTCACATGCTCTCCTCTTTATTTACAGACACCGCCTGGAAGAGGGGCAAGCCAGCAGCTGGACACGCAGACTCAAAGTTTTTCTTTGCTGCACGCGGACAAAGGACTCGCAGTCGGTAGGTACCAAACCCCTCCTGTCGAAGAGCTCCTGTCTGGTTGACGATACAGGGGGTTCAGTTCCTGCTCTCAGATCTGGATAAGATGTGTCTCGTTTCACCGTGAGCATTCTTAGAGATCTGGAGGTGCAAGGGGTCTGGTGAGCCTTGACAGTAAAGCGTGCAAGGATTGGAAACATCTGCCAAGAAGCAGCAAGCCGAGCTACCCTCAGAAGGACCAAGCTTGAAATTTTGCTGCTTGGTGGTTCTTTTTCTTTCCTTTCAACCCAAGGAGCCTGAATCAGCATTCGTGTTTCTGCAGGAGGATCCCTTGGTATTCTGTGCAGAAACAGAAGCTGCTGTTTCCCTCTAGATGCAGCCCTAACGTTGCTGCGTGGAGGGGCTGCCTTTTCAGAAAGCCTCTCGTTTTGGGTATCACAGGGCTCTCTGAAGGTGGAGTTAGTCACACTGAAAAGCAATGTTGGGAAGCGTTAGGCTCTTCTGAAGTTGTCCTTTACCTCGCTGTTGCAGTGAACTGGGAGAATAACTTTAAATTAAGATATATCAGTGGAAGAACTACATATTTTCACTGTGTTTGTGTTCAATATTTGACAGCGTTTTGTGGTCAGCTGCCGTGTTTCCCTTTGTCCCCCGGTTTGCTTTAGACAGCTTCTCCTGTTATCTGCATCAGCCTCATACGCTTGAGGGGAGAGACCTCTCTGAAAATGGGAAAAAGTAGACCTGTCAATCAACACAAGAATACTTCTGAATTACCAACAGTCAGAAACTGCTACTTAATCCATAAATCCATGTGAAGATCATCAGTTGGTAGTTTTGACATGCTGCAGTTGGGGTTTGCCCTTGCCATTATCTATGTAGCAGGGAAGGGTAAAGGGCTTGATGTTCCTTCTCCAGAAGTTAGCATCCATTCTTAGTGGGAGCAGGTTTGTGCCTTTGGGTGGTCTTCAACAGGACTTCGAAGTTAGGAGAGGTGAGTACTGAGGTGGAGAATGTTGCTGACGACTCGTAATTATTGGTCAGAGTTCGGAGTATTCGAGAGCTCTTTTTTAAAGCTCAGCAGAACCAGGGAATCGTTAGCAAAGACAGAAAGAAGTCATAAAGGAAACCCCTGAAGAAACAGTTTAAATTAGTTGCATACGCTGGGCTACGAATTAGCTACAACCTCTCAGGAAGCGAGCTCGGAGTTATCAAGGACACTTCAGCAAAGACGTCGGCGCACAGAGGTGGCCAAAAAATTAGAAGAACGTTTAGCTCCAGTAGAAGGGCATAGAAAATGACAGGGAGAGCACCAAGGGACCGACCACATCAGTGGTGCCCTCACTAAATATAGCCTGGGGTTTGGCCTCTGAAAAGATGCAGCCGAAAAAGCAGCAGATTGGAGGGGATAGGAACTTGCAGAGGAAGAGAAACGAGACTGGGATTTTAACCTCGGAAGGGAGAGGTGCGATAAGGTGAAGCTGTGTAAAAATAATGGAGAGTTGGGTGAGGGCTACCCCAACATTCGTTCGTCACAGATGGCAACCAGGATGAATGAGATTAAAAGGGTTTGTTGGTAAGTGCTGCGGAGTTTTCCGCGGGCTGTGCTTTCCCAGGTGTGGACGGCTGCGGGGACTGTCAGAACCCTTTTGCAGAAACTCGGCGTCGTGTGCTGGCACGCCGATTCCCCAGCGGCACGCTCCGGTGGCGCTGGATG